>NW_008661990.1:6640-20774 GCF_000695815.1 Acanthisitta chloris | reverse complement strand
ATTTTAAAGAATAAACATGTCAAATATAAAAAAATATCTCTAGGTCTCCTGTGCTTTGACTCAAACTCCAGTTTGAGTCAAAATACCATTTCTTCCTCTTCAGTGAATATCTGAGGAAATGAAATGACAGACCTATTAAATTAACACATTTAATGTGCTCCAAAGCTGTCCATTTGTATAGCAAATAAGTTAAAATAAATACAATACATCTACATGATATTGTAAGCTACATTATAGTGCATTATTAGCTTGTAAAATGAAATTGCTGCAATGTTATGTACTGTATATTTGAAGCAGTAACAAATTTACCAGTGATAGATGAGATAATGGATACACTGTATTGCAATAAATATAAATTCAGCATAGCAATTGGGAAGCATTAACAATTTTATATATGAGTTTAATACATCTACATGATATTGTAAGCTACATTATAGTGCATTATTAGCTTGTAAAATGAAATTGCTGCAATGTTATGTACTGTATATTTGAAGCAGTAACAAATTTACCAGTGATAGATGAGATAATGGATACACTGTATTGCAATAAATATAAATTCAGCATAGCAATTGGGAAGCATTAACAATTTTATATATGAGTTTAGGCTTTTATGAGGCTGATCCAGCTAGCAGTAAAAACTGAAGAGGTGTTCTTGCTAACTGCCATGTCGTTTTTTGACTGTTGTGTGTAAAAAATAAGTAATCTTCCTTTGTAGCAGGGCTTTTGTATGCAACATAAGAGACTTCAAACCGGAAGAGTTTTCATAAGTAGCTATCATTCCTTTCTCTAAGAAAAAGTTCTCCGTATACCTGATCTGCAGGTCAAACCCAGACACCAGTGATTTTCCATGAACTTGTTATCAGAATATCTTCTTTTGCCCAACAGCCCTCTCCAGTCTTTGTCTCCCAATTTCCTCTTGAGCTGCTAATGCCATCATTATCTATTTCACAGCTGCTGTTGTTTAAAAGAAACAAAGCCATTTCAGAAGAGTCAAAGTGTGTGTGTGTGGGTAATAGTAAACGGCAGCCTGCAACAAAAGCTGGAAGGAGACCTGGGTACCTCTCTCCTGGTGTCCATGTATCTTTCACAGAAATTTCTGAAAGAATGGGTCCCCTGTGGTCTTATAACTGGTTCAGGAGTTCGGTGTACTGCAGGCAATATCCTCTGCTAAGGCAAAACCCCAGGGAAACCATGTTCCTCCTGAAAGACAGAAGAACTATTGCAGAATTGGCAGCCAGATTTGGGTATCATCCATCTGATGACAGCCAGAGTAGAGATGGGGCTTGAGGGGGCATGGTGCAGGAGGAAAGGAAGAGGCATGGCAGGAGACAAGGGATTTGACTTAGGGTAAAGGACTGTAGGATAAGAGGATGTGTAAATTTTTATATGGAGGTGTGAAGCTCGTTAAGAACCATCAGCATCCTCATGTGTTCAGACCTCGTCTTGTGGTCCGGCTATTCACATGGTGTTTTGCAGATGAATGTGTGTTCCTGCACAGTGATGGTTTACTCAGTGATATTTGCTCTACATCTACAGCCAGTATTTTCTTCACATGTTATCCTCTTGTTTTCAGCCCAGAAAATGAGGGGTGTGTTTCAGACTCACGTGCCACAATGTATTTCCGATATCAGCAGAAGCATGTCAGAATGCAGATGCAATTATAGAGATACTGGAACTGGCAGAAATACAATAAAGTGTTTGGGTATTATAATTCAGCTTAATGTGAAATGCTGTTAGTTTGCTTGTCACTGAATATCCTTTTAATTAAGGAATCTTTATATCAAAACATGCTGCATTTGGGTAGACACCAAAGCTATGTGCCACCATTGTTCTGAATTTGTAATGATGGTTTTAGTAGACAGTCACCTACCTTGTTAGAAAAATAAAGTACAGAGGCTGGTGAATTAATCAAAATCTATAATCTTACTCACTAACAAAGCTGTAATATACTATTTCTGAGCAAATAGACAGATACTCCTGACAATGTGGGAGTGGAAGGACCATAGAGGGATCTGTGAGGAACTACCTTGAATTTGTCCTAGACTACTTATCTCATCATGTGAATTAGCTCTTTTCAGTGTACTGAATATGAAGTAGATATCCAATTATTCATAGTTAATATAGTCCATTCCACAGTCAATCACATCAGCAAAAATCACTACTGGCTAAGCCTTTTTTTTGAATCAGTGCAGCTGAATATTCTGGTACAAGGAAGAGTAAAACAATTTAAAGAAGTCGAATACTATTTGATACTTTCTTTGATGAGCAGCTTATAAATCTGCCTTTTGTCAATTTTTGAGACTTACTACTGTAGTGTATGCACTTATCAGTGCTTGTGAATGTCTCATAGCACAGAGGAAAGGTAGGAATATATCATGTCTCGGAGACCTGAGACAAGAGAACAGACCACAGAAGAGGAGACACAAGTGCCACCCGTATCTGGTAGTACGTGGCCATGTGTCAGTTCACATGATGGTGGGATTCAGTCATGCACCCTTCTCCTCACAACCCTCATATACACATGCATTCAGGTTTCCACAGGACACTTGGGTGTACAGAGCAGAAAGGAGATATGGTGTGCTGATTTGAACTGGAAAACCAGACATGCATACAAGGCAACCACCTGGCAATCCAGGTACAACCAAAGCTTTTGAACCGTACACCTGAAGTCACTCTGTGTTGCAAACCTGGGGTCATTTATGTCATCTCAAGGAAAAAAGATAAGTTGGATGATATTTCATTGCATTTTGAGGGGTAAATATATAAGTCGTAATGCCTATAAGCATAGGCTTTAAATTTACTTTGTTTTAGCATCTCAATGACAACCCTTTCAAATACAGTGATTTAGGGGTTAATGCTGCTCTGATCTGGTTTTACATTGATTGAAATACATGTGCTGCATCCTTCTGTTCTTTCTGCCAGTTTGATGCCAATACCTGTAATGGATGCCCAGAACAATGCAGAGGCATTCTAGATACGCCAGCCAGAGTCAGCTTTACCTAGTGCCCGTCCCAGGTGCCTGTACAAAAACTCACAAGCAAGAGGAACTGGAGACATGTGCACATCTGCTTGGGTATGGTATCACTGGCATTGCAGAGACATGGTGGGATGGCTCCTATGACTGTAACACTGGAATGGAAGTTTTTAGGTTTTTCAGGAGCAGACTTTGGCCTCTCCAAAGACCTGCTTTGTAGAGTCCTGTGGGACAGTGCCTGGAGGGTAAGGGTAATACTGGCTGATTTTCAAGGATCATTTCCTCCAAGTCAGGCAAAATGTAAACCAATAAAGAGGAAATCAGCCAAAAACATCAGGAGGCCTCCAGGGATGGCTAAGGAGTTGCTGAGTAAACTCTCAAGCTAGACATAAAGTTAGGGAAATCAAGGCATAGACAGAACTGAATCTGGCTAGGGATATTAAGGGTAACAGAAAGGGCTTCTATAGATATATTTCAAATGATAGACCTGGGTTAATGTGAGCCTTCTCCAGTCAGATCAGGAGACCTGACTACACTAGCAAAAGAGAAGGCTGAGGTTCTCAATAACTTCTGTGCCTCAGTCTTCAACAGCAAGTGTGCTAGCCATGCTGATCAAGTAGAGGAATGCAAATGCAGGGACTTGGAGAATGAAGACTCTGGGCTGACTGTTAGAGAGGATCATGTTCATGACTGTCTAAGGAACCTGAATGTGCACAAGTCCATGGGACCCAAGTTGATGAAGTTTCTAAGCCACTATCTATAATTTTTGAGAAATCATGGCAGTCAGACAAAGTCCCTGATGACTGGAAAAAGGGAAATATAACCCCCATTTTTATAAAGGGCAAAGTGGAACACGAGGGAACTACAGACCAGTCAGTCTCGCCTCTGTGCCAGGCAAGATCATGGAGCAGATTCTTCTGGAAATTATGCTTAAGCACACAGAAAACAAAGAGGTGATTGGTAATAGCCAACATGGCTTTACAGGGGGCAAATCATGCCTGACAAATTTGTTAACCTTTTATGATGGGACTACAACTTTGGCAGATAGAGGTAGACCACCTGACATTGCCTACTCAGACCTATGCAAATCATTTGACACCATCATGCATAACACCCTTGTTTCCAAACTGGAGTGGAATGGATCTGATGGATGGACCACTCAGTGGATAAAGAACTGGCTGGATGGTCTCAAGCAAAGAGATGTGGTCAATGGCCAACTGTCCACATGGAGACCAGTGAAAAGTGCTGTCCCTCAGGGGTCAGTGCTGGGGCCAATCCCAGACACACCTACAGGCTGGGCTTAGAAGTGATTGAGATCAGCCCTGTGAAGAAGAACTTGGGGGTGACGGTTGATGAAAAACTCAACATGAGCAGGCAGTATGCACTCACAGACCAGAAAGGCAACTGAATCCTGGGCTGCATCAAAAGAAGTGTGGCCAGCAGGTCAAGGGAGGTGTTTCTCTCCTTCTACTCTGCTCTTGTGAGACTCCACCTAGAGTACTGTGTAGAGTTCAGCTGTCCCCAGCATAAGAAGGACATGGAACTGTTGGAACAAGTCCAGCGGAGGGCCACAAAGCCGGTAAGAGGAAGACTGGAGCACCTTCCCTACAAATACAGTCTGAGGAAGTTGGGGCTATTCAAGCTGGAGAAGAGAAGGTTGTGTGAGGACCTCATAGCAACCTTCCGGTATCTGAAGGTTGCCTACAGAGAGGAGACCTAGAGAAGAATTCTTTGTTAGGATAAGGAGTAATGGCTATAAACTGAAAGAGGGGAAATTTATATTAGATATTAGGAAGAAGTTTTTTAATTTGCGGTTGGTAACACAATGGAGCAGGATGACTGTGGAGGTTGTGGATGCCCCAACCCCAGGAATGTTCAAAGCCAGGTTGGATAAAACCTTGAGCAACCTGGTCTAGTTGGAGGTGTCCCTGCCCAAGGCAGGAGGGGCTGGGACTAGATGATCATTAAGGTCCTTTGCAACATCTTAACATTCTATTAGTTTACCCTCCTGCAAAGGGAAGGAAGGGTAACACCATCTGCTAAGGAGCAGAATCTTGCTCCTCAACTTTCAGTGCTGAAAACCACTGAAGTGTCTGATTTTTTACCTTTTCTCCTAATGTTATGACACCTGTTTTTATATATCATCAGGTCCCGTTGGCAAACTCCCAAAAATATCTGCTTAGTGGTCCTCTGATAGATCATTTCCTGTCAAGAATTATAAGCTTTAATTTGCCTTATATTTTTCACACTTTCTTGTTAGAGTAATTTTATTCTTCTACAAGTTTCTGTTTCTTTATTCTTAGGTGCAGTGATTGAAGCCTCTTGTAGCTTCCTATGCTTCATTTTCATCCTGTGGTCTGACACTGCCCAAAGTTACAAGACTGCTTGCACAGAGATATTTCTTTTTAAAACCCCAATCCTGTCACCAGGTCCATTGGAGAGATAAAAATTCAGTCTGATTTTATATTTAGTTACTTTCCTAACATATTTTGAGAAGTTGTTGGAAGACTAGAGCTTATTATGTCTTGAAATTCTTCATTGACCAGCCAAATATACCTCATTCGTAGAAAGTGTCCTCACAATACTCTGCCAAAATTAGTTTTGAAAAGCAAACTCCCAAAAAATAACTGACTTTTTTTGCTCTTGAAATCTACCATCAAATCTTATAAGAGTAGAGTGTAAAGTCTTCTTGAAAAATCCTGGTTCTGACCACACTGGGAATATGAGATGTTTGGCTTTTTCAAACTTCACTTTCTACTGACTCATACTGTCCACATAAGAAATGAGATACAGAAATACAGAGAAATATACAGATAAAATGCCTCACTTTATCTGGTTCAGTTTTAATTCATTCATGGCATTTTAGGCAAAGGTTCAAATTAGTTCATTTTTTTAAACTAATTTCCCTCTCACAATTAGTATATGTCACAGTTTTGACTTTTGAATATGCCATTTTTTTCAATACATCCCTTCACTGGATGTGAAGAATTAATTCTTCAAATTATTTGGTAGACCAACAGTCTGTGGTTTAGACCAGCCAAGTCATTTTCACTTGTGGATTTGAACTCACAGGCCAGATTTATCAGCACAATAATGAGACATTTTCTGTATTTCAATTTTTGACAATTTTCATATCCATATTCATTAAATTTTAAAATATGATAAATAATGGATGGTTCTAGTGATGTTTGTTAAATAAATGCTATAGGAAGAGAAAGCAAGGACTTCATAAATGTTGAATTGCAGGATTGTTTACATTTGTAATGGATTGCCTTAAAAGGATAGATTAGGTCATTATTACCAAAACTATTCATAATTTATTAGTATTTGTGTCATAAAGAATAGAAATACTCATGTTTTGTTAAGAAATAGAAATGTTTGTAGTAGTTATTGCTTGTTTTGCCAACCCACTTTTGCTATTCTACAGGTAAAATGCAAAATCAATAAATTTCATCTTCTGTTTTTGATTGAAAATACCCTCCCTATTTTTATGTGACCATGAAATTCAGTGCCACATTTCACTTATTGTTTTATGATATTCACATGACACTGCATGTTAGGGGAAATTGTATAGTCCTACCTCTTCCAGCTTATTGGAATTTACATGCAAATTACTTAAATTTTAAGCTGTTTAGATATGAGGTTTTTTTCTATACTCTATTTGCACACTGACCACCACATCTATGACCATGGAATGTTGCTACACACAGGAAATTAAAGATTCATCAGAAGCAAGTTTCAGAAGTAAGTAAACAATTACAGCACTGCTCAGTAGTCATACATTTCAATTTGCGCATCAGAAACTCATACACAACTTTTTGCTCCCCTGTGTATTTGGTTGGTCCAGTCTTAACCAAACTCTGCAGCATGTCAGTCTCTGTAGGCAAAATGTGCCTAAGTACTAAGTGACACCAATGAGCACTGGACAATGAGTTGCAACAATTTTGGATCATGGAAAGGGTTTTTTCCTGCCTTTTCAGATGTTGCTTCACTTCTTTCTGTGTAGCCAAAAGCAGATGCACACTGAGCATAGAACATTACCCACATAAGTCTGAAAGTGATGCACACCAGCCGTGATGGCATTGCAGGGGGTCCTGAAAGTTGAAACAGTGAGAGATCTACAAGATCTCTAAAGAAACTTGAGTGGCCTGAGGTTCAAGTGTCTCTGTTCGTTCTGAGGCATCTATGTGATCAATGTGCTGCCAATAGTGCCATATATCACAGGTGTCATAAGAAGGTTCAGCACCTGCATGAGGCCTGCTGAAAAGAGCAAGTCTCCTGTACATGAACTACTTGTTAATATAAACAGTGTCAAAACTTGTGTACTGCATATGCTGTGTTCTGAGAAACCTCTGCCACCTTGGATTTGACACAGGGACAGATGCCACATCTGCTTTTGGAAACAAGCACAGTTCTGTCTTGTTCTCTCATCTGAAGTTCTCCCCCTTTGCCTTGCTTCCTTTAAAAAGTCCTTGCAGATCATTAAAATGCAGAAAAAGCTGGACCTCGTACATGGCACAAATACACTTAGGTAGGAAATTACTCTGAAGCCTGATGTTAATCTGTAAGGCAAGAGAAGAAATAAAACAGTTACAAATCTTGGATGAGATCAAATTAACTCAGTTCAACAGACTAAGAAAACAGAAGGAATGCTATTCAATTATACTGAAGAAAGACTGTTGTATTCACTGTGCCTGAAACAACTTTATTGAACAAAAGATGCCAAAACCAGTTTCATGGAGGAGTTACTGATACAGGTGATAAACTTGTCACTGGAGTATTTCCAGATAGTAGGATAAAGATTCCTGGGCACATTTCCATTTGTATCAAACTGCTGGAGCTTCATAAGCCTGTGGAGTACGTATTTCTCCACGACAAGTACAGAGAGCAAGATGAAAAAGTCTAGCTGTGTTTTGGAAAGCACCACACCTTCAGGTACCATGTTCATTCCTCCATTTGAAAGACACATGTTTCATAGAATCATCAAGGCTGGAGTAGACCACTAAGATCATCAAGTCCAACCATTAGCCCGTAACTCCACTGTAACCCCTAAACCATATCCTCCAGTGCCAGATACAGGTGCCTCTTAAACACTTCCAGGGATAGTGACTCTGGGCAACCTATTCCAGTGCCTGACCACCCTAACAGTGAAAAACGTTTCCTAATATCTAATCTGAATCACACTTTTCTCAGTTTATGGTTGTTCCCTATAGTCCTCCCACTGCAGGCATGGCAAGAGCCCATGCCCCGACTCTGTACAATACCCTCTCAGGGAGTTGTAGGGCATGATTAGGTTATCCCTGAGCCATGCCTTCTCAAGACTAATAAAACCCAATTCCCTCAGCTGTTCCTCATACAACATGTGTTCTAGACCTCTTAGAAGCCTCACTGCCCTTTGCTGGACTTGCTGCAGTGCCTCAATGTCATTTTTAAAGTGAAGGACCCAAAACTGAACACAATACTCAAGGTGTGGCCTCACCAATGCCAAGTACAGGCATGATCACTTTCCTAGTCCTACTGTCCACATTATTCTTGATGCAGGCCAAGATGTCATTGGCCTTCTTCTTCTCTGAGATATCTTTGGTGTTAAGATTGCCTACATTTTGGTGGGACTGGCAGGGTAAGTCCATCTCAAGAGGATGGTGAAATAGTCCATGATTTAACAGTGTACAGTCAAGGCCCATGATGATTGTCTGCTCAAAGCTTAACAAATATTTGAAGTGGTAAGATCCATTTTGAATAGGGAATAAAAACATACATTAGAAAAAATGACATTATTTTTCAACCCATTTACTATGACTTGTGGTTCACCTTAAAGGCAAGAGGCTGTTCTGAGTGTGATGTAGGACAGCGGAGGTAACACACAGCATGAATCTTAATCATGATCCACCACAGAGGTACTCACAAATGCAAAATCCTGCTCTGACCAGAGCTTTTGGATATTTTCACTATTTCATCAGAGGGCACACTATATCTTTTGAAACTAATCAGAAACTTATTTTCTTACTGAAACACCAAAACTCCTCTAAGCACAAGTTCATTAAATGGCTTATGTCTTGAGGCACTCCTTCACCATCTTCCATATCCTGGGGAGATTTCCCTTGAAACAAGTGCTCTGTCAAGACTTCCCATTTCAAGAAAACTGATGACACATGTGAGATATTATTGGCATACAGCACCACAGTGCCTGCAAAGAATATCAGCCTGATTCAACTACTCAAGACCAGGCATCCCTGCTCCTGAGAGTCTGCTGTGTCATAAGGCACACATCTCTGCCCACTTTGATAAGTTAAAAACACAGAAAGAAAAAAAAACATGTCAGGAACCCCAAGGAATGTAAAGTGTCCTGGCCAGAGAGAGGTCAGTCAGTCTGGATACACAGTGCCAAGATAGACAAAGCAGTACATATCTCTGCAAGATTATACACTGTTAATTCACCACAGAGACTGCTCCAGAGAAGCCATATGTTCTCATCCTCTTCCACAAGCAGTGAGAAGATGGTAAAGAAAATAGCACACAATGAGTCGTAAGCTGACATCAGCTGCCTATCACACTATTGACCTAGCTGCTCTCCGGTATTTGTGCAATTATACCAGCTCTTGCATATTTTATTGTGAGTTGAACTGTGAACAATCATATCTGTAAGCACTCACCCAAGCCTGGATCCTAATGCCATGTTTCATTTTCTTTGCAAGCGATTTAACTTAGCTTTTCAGAAAGGTTAGATGGGCATTGAGTGCATGCTTGCTCCCTCCAGAAAGCATCAAAATGTTGCTTTAGTAACTCTCACCACTGAGAGAGCTGTAAGATCATGCACTTCATTTGCTGGCCTGACTCGCTAACTGTAAAATAGAAGCAGAATAATGCAGGAAATTAGCACCGAAATAAGTCATTAAAATAATCCATTAGAAGTGGATGCTCTGAGCCAGATATAATATGTAGTGTAATCATGTATGTGTCCATATGTCTTGTTTCCTCACTTGTAATGAGCATCAAAGGGCATTTTCCCAATACACAGCTCCCACACGTTACACTGTAGTCATCTCTGTGCCCAGCAAGACACATCTTTGACCTTACTCTGAGGGTCTCACTCTTGACCAACTTTTCAGACTGCTGAACAGCCCTTTTACTCAAGAAGCTTTCAGGGTTTTTCACTGCAAAACCAGGGTCAAAGACTGACTTTCAGTCACTTTCCTTACTTCTCTCTTACTCAGTGCCTTCACTTACTGTTTTCTATTGGTTTTGGTATGTGCAGGGACATAATCTCTTTAGAGACTGAGAAAGTTTTAGAGGTATTCACTAACTTACAAAACCCCCCTGTTATTTAGGGATTTGAAACTCACTTGATGACAGCCAGTAACACCATCCCTAAAAGAGTGCCATTACACATCATGACTTTTGGTACATTGTGGGATAGGAAATTTGCATGGGATTTACTGCTGATGAAGAACTGCTTTTAAGGCATATACCATGTTGAGATTTCAGACTGAGATAGAGGTCTGTAAATTTTGTCTTCCCACATAAACAAAGAACATGAACATTTGTGTGTCATATGTCCTTTCATAATGAAATGCTAGGAGTGAGTAAGCTCACCACACCTGTTTGAGATGCTACAATACCCAGTTACAAACAAAATTCATTTCATTGCAAGGGCCACACACTGCTTTTCCTCCCTTTTATTTGCTGAAGCCAGTCGTACCACCAACAGCCTTCACTTTTGCAAATGCCTGTGCCTGGAAAACAAAGGACTGACTCTGTTCTGTTATGAAAGCATTTCCATCACCAAGACATTCAGTTTGGCAAAGCCTTCTCACAGTCTTTCAAACCGCACTTCAGTTCAGCTCCTTTGGTGTTGGCCCTGGAGCTCACTTCACTAGGTTAAATCATTGTCATTGTCTCCTGTGAGTTCTAGATCATGCTCTTGATGAATGGATCTAAAGACAGTCAAAATGGATCATGGGATGGTAATGACAGATATGAGCACTTACATCAAAGCACTTCATAATTAACCCCTCTGTGTACAGTTTCCCTTTGTTAGAGAAATTCATTTAATATGTAGGCATTGATTATGGATTCAGAATGAATCAATGGAATTTTCCATGATATTCAAGTATATTAAAAATGTATCAACAAATCCTGGATTCTTTAACCAGATTTATGTAACTCATTTTAGGCTGAACTCTTACTGAACTCTGTTCCAGTTTTGCTAGAGTAAGAGTAAAGCAAGAATGTGAGAACATCTTTAGGTACACATTGATGAGTTTTAAATGTCAACAATTTTGACCTTAGAATTTAATGAAAAGCTAAGATAAACTGATCTATTTTCTACTACTAAAAGCTACAAGACATGGAAAATTTGATCTGATTATTTAGCTTTTATGTTAGGGACTAAATATATAAATGGGGACTATACATAAAACAAATTGACCTACACAGTTCCCTTTACTACCTGTGGGAATTTCAATCCCAAAGACTGCATACATTCATATGAAAGTAAAAGCTCTGCCTCGTTCTGCTAGCAAATGTAGCATATACTGTCAGTGTTTTGCACAGAGGTGCGTGTTTTTTCATAAGTATAAAAGGAGTTAAAACAATATGTGTACCTTGAGATGAAAAAAAAGTCAAAAAGCAATGAAGAAAGGAGGAATCTGACAGCTGAACTGAGTCAACTATGTAGATTAGATAGGAAGAGGAAATTAGAACTAGCACAAAATGCTAACAAGCACAGAACAAATAAATGGATTTCAGGAAGGGAACTGAACCAATACAAACAGCTGCAAAAGGGTATTGTTGGCAGGATTTCAGGCTTAGCAGTTTAAAGAGGACAGAAACATTTCATTGTTGAGCAGTATTTTTTGAAAGATGGTTTGCCTTAACATAATTATATTTGAAAAGTATTTTCAAAAGCACAAGTTTCTTGTAACCATGACACTGCTGAATTAGCCTGAGCTTTCCCAAGGTCTTCCCTCTCTTTTCCTGCCACTGGGGAAGAAAAAAGGAATTCTATTTGTCTCATCCTCAAGTATCAGACTGCAAGAGGCCCTAATGGCTCTTACATGAGATGCTGTGCTTTCCCCTGAGTCTTGGACACCTCGCTTCCCACTTCACGGTGTCTCCGCATTTTGTGATTTTCTCACTCTGCCCCATCCCAAAGACTAAGGAATAACTGAGGTAATCCAGTGCAGCTGACTCTAGTAATTGACAGTCCCCAGCAAGACCATATTGGTGTCTATTCTATGTTATAGCAGAATGTTCTGTTAATATTCTCTTAATACCTTGTACAAGATTTCAGTTGTAGCAAGCAAAGCATGCTTAAAGCCAACACTCTCTGACACAGATTTTGAGGTAAACCTGATGCAGCCCAGCAACACAGTTAGACAAAAAAATCACTAATTACTTTTTAAGCTATCTAATTAGTAGCTAGACATATAAACAAGCCCTATGCCTAATGCATCTATTCAATGCTTTTTAATTTGTTCCTTTTTCAAAATTTGCACATACACCCAACTCTTTTTCACATCATGAATGATTTCTGGGAAGACATCATTTTCCCAGATGCTTCAGGCTGATCATTCAAACTTGTAATCATTTCTGGATTACAGCCTTATTTCAATACATGCAGCTTTTATTTGTCTTGGAGGCCAGAGGATACATAAGAAAACTTCTTCCATAGTTCTCAAGTTATTATCTTGATTTTTTTCCCCATATTCACCAGGGAATTCTCCCTCAGGTTTTCTCTGCTTAAGTGTATATACCAGGAAAGGCAGTGATTTCAGATAGAAGTCTTGAGTTCTGCAACAAAACAAAAAACAAGTTTAGACTTTAGGCAAATATAATGAAAATTAGTCTCTTCTCCCTGTTGACTCTATCAAAAACATCACTGATGATGCTGTAAAGCACTAAGTAGTCACCTTGACATCTAAAAAGAATAAAAAACATTCAACCTGACGTGTATATTAGGAAGTCTGAGATACTTTGAAATCTGAAGATGATGAGACTCCCTCTGCAATTCCATATCATAATGAAATGAGCACTGGAATGAGAATCTGGAATAACTGAATTCTAGTTCAATTTCTGCTCCCCATATATTTGAAATGTACCTCATCCTTATGCAGCACAACATTTACATATAATATTTTTACAAACAGGACATTCTAGTAAAAATTTATTCCTGTGTGTTGCTCACATATATTTGTAAAACTTGTATCTCCTTTAACAAGGAACATTGGAACCACAGCACTTGACATGACAGTGAAATATATTATGTGTATGCAGAACCACACATTATAGGTCAATGCTGGTGCTTTAGTTTCACCTGATTGCTATGCTACAAGAGAGAGAATGGAAAAAACCCAAGTGAATACATGATTGTGGACACAAAATATTTTCAGGGACTGCTTACTCCTGCAGCCGCCTGTGTTCGCTGGCATATTTTTAGCCATATTTTGTCTCCATTGTATCCAAAACTTTTTTCTAATAGTTCAACTACTTCTTTGGGAGAAGAGTTATTTTTATTGCCCATCCATGGTGCAAAGAGAACATTACTGTGGCGTTTGGGAACTTCTATTTTGAGAAATCATTAAGCGCTACCTGGATAGTTAATAATAAATATACAAGCCAAAGCTTAGGATTAAAAATTCACCATTCTTTATGAAGGACAGTGAAAAATATAGATCTAGTGGCAAGGCACCAACTCTTCCACTCAGTCAGAGACCTTCTGTTGTAGCTCTACAGTGTGTTTAGCTTGGGTTGTTTCTAGCCAAAAAAAGAAGGAACATAAAGGGAATTACAAGGTCTGAAAAATTGCAGCTAATTCAGAGTTATCATGCTGGTACAACACTGATGGCCACAAAGACAGTTAGAAAGAGCTCAAACTCTTTCAAAGAAAGAGTGGCACCATTTTCACGGAGACAGTGCCTTCCAACTGGTTCATTTGATGCACTCAGTAACAGAATCTGGTACAAAAGGAACATTTAGGGAAAAAAAACCCTCTCTTTGGTAACTCTGGGCTTTGTTTCAGCCTGTAACTAACTCCAGCTACAGGAAGTATACAGTGAAAGATCAAAGTAAGAGACACTAACTGAGCCTGTTGAAATGAAGTGTTGCAGGCATATGTTCTTCATCTCACAGCTCCATCGACTGGGTGCTGTAACAGCTGGG
>NW_008661990.1:906-6598 GCF_000695815.1 Acanthisitta chloris | reverse complement strand
GTTCATTTGGCCAGCTCGGAGCTTGCATCTCACCAAAGGACTACAGCAGCTTGATGGAGGGATGTTTTATTTCAGCACATGAGCTACAAGGAATTTATTCCTGGTTTTACCAAACCAGCACAAACCTCACAGAGTAGCAAGTAGCCAGAGTGACCCTGAAGTCACTGGCATCTGGATGTGCATCTTGCTCCCTGCTCCCAGAATCAAATGTGGTATGACCGGGGGGCTGCAGGATACATCCTACACTACCCACCAGTCTCCCAAATTAAGAATAAGGTCTGTCCCTGACTTCTGCACCAGGGACACCTTGACACTACCCCCTGCTTCTCTGCTTTTGCTCAAGAGCTGATGACAGTCTGAGCATATGGATAATGAGTGTGATGTGCCCCAGATTGCACGGTCAGCACTGGTGCTGGTGAAGTCACAGCAAATTAGGGTGATTTGTGCAATGAACAGATTTGCCAATTAATTCCTTTCACCATCAAGAGTGGCATGGTCAAACAGGTAAACCTGGGAGCTGGGAGAGTGGGTCTCCTCAGCCACTGATCCTCCACAAACCCTGCAGCAAAGAAACCTTCTCCCTCTGCCTTTCCCACTTCAGGTCTGCCCCATGGGCAAAGAGAGGGTAAGCATCTTAC
Source organism: Acanthisitta chloris (assembly GCF_000695815.1). Lineage (NCBI taxonomy): Eukaryota > Metazoa > Chordata > Aves > Passeriformes > Acanthisittidae > Acanthisitta > Acanthisitta chloris. The sequence goes on along the minus strand of NW_008661990.1, from coordinate 5,960 downwards.
GCAAGGACTGTCACCAGCCGCAGCTTGCTGACACAGCTTGCTGTTTGTACTGGTTTCACCAGTTTTTAGGAGCTGAATTGAATTACAACATTTTTTTCCAAAGGGAACTTTGAAGTTGCATAATGATGGGTTTTGTAAAGATACTCTGTACTAGATGCTAAAGATACTCATAGCACACCTGGTGTAAATATGTCTGAGAAGCCATCAGTCATCACACTACTTCAATGTAGCTAATTATTTTAATTTCTGGCATTGTTAGTCCTCTTATTAGTAGCCTTTAATATGTTGAAATATATGGACTCAAAACAAGCCAAACTGCTATGCAAATGTGTACGTTTATATCTCCATACCTACATGCTTGCATTCATAGTTCTGTCCAGACTTTCCTATCTTGGAAATGAACTGCAGTGGCAAGAAAGATTTTAAAGTACAAATGCATGTTAATTTCTGTACAGTATGAAATCCTCAGTGTTTAAAGCCATTCTACCTGTTGGGGCTTTAATATAAACTTACAGGTGAACATAAAGAAGGATAGGCAAGACAGAATTTGGAGAAGTGAATACAGTCCAGATACTTATAAGATCAGAATGTAACTCATGCTGTGTTGTAGTATCTTTTTTACCTTTTCTGGGTCTTCCAGATGATTATATGACAATTTAGCTTCTCACCAATATTAATCTCTCCTTAAACAAGGTATATTGGTTTTTGGCTTAAGAACTAAGATAAATATTTAACAATATGGCTTTTTTTAAAATGGTTGAATAATTCTCTGGCAGGTGTTGGAAGAGTGAATCTTTATTTATCTAAAGAATTTATATGTTTTCTACAAGCAAGAAGTATTTTTTACCCCCAAATCCAAACCTGTCTGAAATCAAAATCTAATCACAGAGACATAGCACACTTTCTTTCCAGGCAGAGTATTTTGTAACGTGTAAATTTGTGGGTAGTTCTATTTAAATTAAGTCCAAATCCCTGTTTAAAAACTATTCTGTTACCATAGCTAATTGCTGCATGTGACTAGCACTGTTAGTTCTTCTTTATGCCACTTGGTTCAGCCTCATGCTGTACAGTGACTGATTTGGCAGTACTGTACCAAAAGCACTGCCAAGAAATCAGCAACATTTACTTCTTGATTTCTGAAGTGAATCTGTATTTAGTGGGTTTTTCTTGAAAGAAACCTGACCATTTCACATGTGCCTATATATAATACTAGCAGCAGGGGCTGTATGAAAACCCGATATACCTACAAAACTACTTAACTTGGTAACTCCCAAATTAGAGGAGGGCTCACTTGTACACAGTTGTGAAGCAGGATTTATATGTTTGCTTACAGACATTTCTAATATTAACATATAAGGTGTTAGCCTTGACCCTCAGATAGTCGCCATGTAGTCACCACAGAAAACACAGGATTTTTGTCTTGCATGCAGATGTAAAAAGGGACATTGTAGTCCAGGCTACCAAGACACTGTGTAAGTTTCTCAGTTTAAACATACCAATCATTTAAACCTTTGAGTGAGCTCTGTTTCTTAAAATCAACAGTATTTTACTTTCCTCAATGTGACTTACTTTTAAAATTTTTAAGCAGAGGCTGACAGTACTTGCCAAAGGGTAACTAACTGCTTATCAGTGATTTCGTATTTTCACAAGTGATCTAAAAAACACAAGACAAGTTAATATGATGCAAAAATAACGTTTTTGCACCCCGCTTTTAAAAGCTAGATTACAAAGAACGTATTTTCTATCCAAACACTATTTAAAAGTCTCTGTCATTAACCATAAATTTCAATTTTATTATTGTTATCCTAAGCAGTGTCAAGCATTTTCTAAAGCATAATAGCTGCAAATGAACAGCATGTTTATTTTAACTCAGAAGGAAATCAAAGGAACATGTATCAAAAAGTACAGACGTATGAAAGAGTGAGTTTTCCCTTATGGTAAAGACAAAGTGTATTTCAAGTTGCCCGTGACCTGAGAGGATGTTTATAGGTATAGACTACACACAATGTTAACTTTATCTCTGTTTACAAACTGCCAGGTGAAAGGGCTAAGTCTGTTCATTCTGCTTCTTGACTCATGACAACTTGAAGATTTCTGTTAATGGTATCAGTGATGAGGGCAGAAGGGAAAGTCATTAAAAGCCCTTAGCAAAGTAGATCAAACACTCTAGCTAAGTGCCTTATAAATTATAATCCAGGTGCATAACTTTTAGACCTTGGAGCAGCAGAGAAGATTGCCCTTAAGAAAAAAAGTAAAATAAAATAAGAGTTGTAAATTATACAATGAGCCCAAAGCATGCTGGTACAGAAGTCTGGAAGCTTATTTGAGACCACATAGACACCTACGCAGTGTAGATATGCAATAAAGCTATTAGCTATGTACCTTGATATCAATTGTCAACACTCTCAATCCTCAACACTTTTATTCAAGCAGAAGCCAGTAATGAGGGGCCAATAACAACTTTCCAGGTTGGTTAGTTAGGTTTCTTTGACTTTAAGGGAAAGACCTATTGAGTTTTCTTTTCCAGGACACTGTTTCTTGACAGAAGTAATGGTAAAACATCAATAGACATCCTAAATGATAGTGGCAGGCATAATCGTGAAGACAACTCATAGACAAAATGTACTGAAGTAATTCATCCACGATGTTAAAACAACTGCCTTACTCCCTTTCCTCCAGATGCTGATCTTTATTTTTTGTGTAGCCTCTAGAATCCCCCTAAAAATTTCTACATTCATTCAGACAGTTCTAGACATTTTAATACAACACTTAAAAGCTGAGACTGTGTTAAATAATGTGTTTGGTACAGCATTTCAGAGAATGGACTGCTTTAAATGCACATATACATGCTGATCCCTTTCCTAAAAATTTCACGAATGAATCGGGATACTATTTCTCAAGATACATAATTTGTGACCATGTTGCAGCTGAAATGTTGGGTTTAGGATTCCTTGAGCCAGACTTCAGGAACAAGTTAATTAAATTTTGAAGCTTAGGAGGGAAAAAACAAACCAAACCAAACCAAAAATATAAATTATATTAAAAAAAATTTTAAAAACCCATTGAATTAATTACTGGTTTTTGATTGTTCTTCTTCTAAGAAAAGCCCTCCTGCCCCCAACCCTACAGGTATGAACAGTCCTGGATGCAGACAGCCCATGCAGAAGAGAAAGAAGATGCTGGGAAGATCTTTTGGAGAACCCTTCTCCACTGTGTGGCCACAGCCCAGGGGGGGTTTGGACACGAGCCACAGGAAGCCAGGGACCAACACAGAGATTCCAAGCCATCATGGGATGCCCAGTTGATCCCTGTTTGTTCTGTGGAAATAGTTCTATTTAACTCATACCTATGTGCACTCTGAATACTAACATTCATCATTTAAGCAGGAATAACATTACCTGCTTCTCTGGAATCATTTTAGCAGAAATTCAAGTTATAAAGGAAAGTGGGATGCTAGCTGCTGTCTCAGTCTGCTGGAGCAAAGACAGATACAGTCGACTTCCTCCCATTTTAACTAGACTCAAAGTTACACTCCATTCTTGTCTACAGATGGGAAAAGGCATGTACAGCTCTCTCCCGTCAACTCCCCGTGCTTTGTGGACATTGGAAAATGGAGCAGGTTTAGCATGTGTCCCTTGGTCATAAAACCAGCAGCCAACTTTACCCAATTACCTGAGCATATACGCACAGTCCTAATATATTGGGCTTAATTCTAGGATTTAAAAATAAAAGAATAAACCAGAACTTTGTCATTATTATTGTTGTTGTTATATCAATTATTTACTAATCATTGTAAGCAAAATTTCAGAATAAAAAGTTACCTTTTATAGATTGCAGGTGATGAGCAGAATAAAAGGGAAAGCAGAGTTGTAGGAAGGTTTCTGTGGCATAAATAAATTTTGTATGCCACACAGGATGTAAGATCCAAACTATAGTTAAAGATATTATATGTTGTAGGCTATAAGACACACAGCTAATATGTCAGTTAAGTCATCTGAGATCAGCAATCTCCTTTGGTGCAAGCTTAGAAGTGCATCTCCTCATACATTTCTAAACTGCAAAAAGTATAATAGTTAAAAGAAACCTATCCTGCTAGTAATCACTCAATGTCTGTCTCTAGGGTGTGAAGCTCTCTTTCCACTGTATGTTTCAAAATTACCAGTGACTGTTGCAGTTGAACGTATGTAGCTCTATAAGTCAGCTAGCAAATTAGAGATCACTGTCATGGGAATAACTAATTATTAAAAATTATTCTTCAAGTAAATCCCAAACTTTAAAACAACTCTTAACATCACACATCCCTGCACTTATCTTGGTGGGTTTCTGTGGCTAAGGACAAAGCAGCTGGTCTCATCTGGGGAAAATAAAGTGGGCTGCTTACTTTCTTCTCCATGCTTCCTCATTCACTGATGATGAAGAGTTTGAGTCTTGTCTCCCTCTATGCCCAAGAAAGAAGGAAGGGTTCATCTTCCTTGCCCTTGACATGTTCTTTTTGGGATGAGGACTTTTTCTAACTTCACTTATTCTGCCAGACTCTTAGGCAGAATTACTCTTCCCGCCTGTTTTGACGGATTATTTTGGCTTTCCCAAACATCTTTTCCAAAATCTAACCAGGGGCGGAGCCATGCCCGTTGGAGGCTGATTTAAACCGCCCCAGGGAGCACAAGTGACTCGAAGCGCTGCAACCTGGAGCAGACTAACAGAAGTGGAGCACATCAGTGAGGGTATTAGCATGGCAGTTGGAGCAGGCAGGGTGAGCAGGAAGGGCACAGCCACCCTGCTTTCTTTTTTTTTTTGTTTTTGGTTTCTTTTTTTCCACACCTCAGCTAGAACCAGCAATGGTATCTACGCAGGCGAAAACTCTTGCTGCTGCTACCAGGAGGAATGTTCTAACCCAGGCAGAACCCTCCTTGAAGGACACAGCTGTTCAGGTCAGTGCTGCACAGAGTGCCTCGGTCTGGCATTAGTTTTGGAGGACAGTGTGAGTCACACCTGCTTACGGTGTGAGCAGGTGAATGATTTGCTGTGCCTGCTGGCAGAGCTCAGGGAAGAAC
>NW_008661990.1:0-850 GCF_000695815.1 Acanthisitta chloris | reverse complement strand
TCAGCAGGAGACTGTGAAGCCCTGCCCCTCCTGCCATCAGGCAGAGGGAGCAAACCAAGAAGATGGGGGGAATGGAAACAAGTCCCTGATGGAAGAGGTAAAAGAATCCCCTTCCAATCCCCATCACCACCCCAGTTGCCCTTAAAAAACAGGTATGAGGCTCTGGACCCAAAGAGTCAGGCGGAGGACAGTCAAAAGGAAGATCCATCTGGAGGGTCTCCAGCTTGCACCCCATCTTGACCCATTACAACCACAGCTATAAAGAAAAAAAGAAGGGTAGTTGTATTAGGGGACTCCCTTCTGAAGGGAACTGAGGGCCCTATATGCTAACCGGACCCATCCCACAGGGAAGTGCTGCCTGCCCAGGGCTCGGGTAAGGGATGTCAGTAGGAGACTCCCAAAGCTCCTTCGGCCCTCTGATTACTACCCACTGCTCGTAGTCCAGGCTGGCAGTGATGATATTAATGAAAGAGGCATCAGAGTAATTAACACCTGGGCAGACTGCTTAATGGGACAGGAGCACAGGTGGTGCTTGCCTCAGTTCCTGCAGTAGCAGGGATGGATGAGGAGAGGAGGAGGAACACCCACCTTATCAATAGGTGGCTAAAGGATTGGTGCTACCTGCAGAATTTCAGCTCTTTCCACCATGGGGCATATTTGGTGTCGCCAAGCCCGCTAGAGTCAGATGGGTTTCATCTCTCTAGCAGGGGCAAAAGAACTGTGGCCTGTAATTTGGCAGGGCTGATCAGGAGGGCTTTAAACTAGGTTTGAAGGGAGGGGAGCTGGAAACCAGGGTGGGCAGCCAGACTTAGGAGATAAATCTTCAGCCCAGCTGAAGTGCATATACACT
>NW_008661989.1:86305-87078 GCF_000695815.1 Acanthisitta chloris | reverse complement strand
TCTGCCCGCCCGGTTCCCTCTGCCCGCTGCCCTCCGCCGACACAGCCCCGCGGGGTTTATCTGCGCCTATGATCGGATTGGACTTCATTTCTAATTTGAGCTCCATTGAGTTTCGGTGGCGGGTGTCACATTTATTTCTTCGGGTAGCTGCTGGTAGCATAACGGCAAAGTATGCCTTGAGACCTTACTTTCACGTAGGGAATGGTGAAATAAATCAAGCTTGAGTAGCCAATATGAATGTCTCTTTTGCCGAAGATAAATTTTGTGGAACTTTGAAAATGTTCCCTTTTTTTAATCTTAATTTTGTAAAAGAAAAAGTGAATTAACGCATCTTTCCCAGAAAGTTAGCAGCACTTTGTTAGCCTAAGTACTTTAAATGTGTTCTGACACCTACACAGCTTCAGAGAACTTTTGTTTCTGTTTTCACAGAAAGAAACAACATGCAAAGTGAAAGGAAACCTGAAACTGCTCTTTCTACAAAAAAGTATTGGTTTTCTGCCTCTTTCATATGTATTCCTTTTGCGTCATTATGGAAGGAGTAGAATGTTTGGAATCATTGAGGCCAAATTTGGGCATCACTGGCTGAAGATGACAGAAGGCTTGAAAATATGTCAATTACTCTGCGACTGTTAATTCAGACACACCTTTCACAAACAGAGAGGAGGAGTGGTTAAAAAAGCATTGCAGTTTCATCAAAAAGATCTACTGGAGGATCTATGTTGATTTTTTTTAAATTATTGTTTTCCTTCCTACCCTCCATGAAAAAGAGAAAG
>NW_008661989.1:0-86279 GCF_000695815.1 Acanthisitta chloris | reverse complement strand
GTGGTAATTGAGATAAAGTGAAGACTGAAAACATTAGCTGCAGTTTTGGAGTCTGTTTTCCAAGTGCTGTAAATTCCCTATTTTATCAAATATCACGCATTGTTTTGAATAAATTACATAATTTTGTGATCGATGGAGATTTTCACAGCTGTAAAAGTGGAATTTGACCTGATTGAAAGCTTTTTTAAAAAAGCTGATGTATGACTGATTCCTTTTTTCGAGTCAAGTTTTCAAGTTATAAAGAGATAGTATTCCAGTCTCTTACTGTGCATTGTCAACCTGTGTTTTATATGCATAGCTCAGTGATTTTACTTTTTCTCTAATTTTAGAGTTTATGCTGTGGTGTTGTGTTTGAGAAAACCGAACAGACAAGGCACCTGAGATTTAATTTTCAAGAGCCTTGTTTCAATGTTGTATCTCAGATTACAAGCAGTCTGAGCCTCTGCTATAATGCACAGTATATGCTAAATCTTTACTCCTAAAAATATGCCTTAAGATATTATTTTTTTTTATTAACTGCATCAAAGTTTGATATCTGAACATGGCGGTTTTTTAGGAAATGCATGTCTGGGGAAGAGGAGCTGCCTAATGGATCATGGCTCTGATGTTCACGGGGCATACTTTATTTCTAGCATTAATGATGTTTGCTGTCTTCACTTTTGAAGAATCTGTAAGCAATTACTCTGATTGGGTGACTTTCATAGAAAATGTTGATCAATATGAAAAACAGCAACTTGAAGGTCTTAGTGCTGAGAAGAAGCTGAAAAAACAGGTTCTTCATCCAAGCTTGTATTTCGATGCTCAAGATGTTCAGGCACTGAGGCAGAAGGCTCGTACGAGCCATTTGCATCTATTTAGAGCCATCAGAAATGCAGTGACAGTTATGCTATCCAACCCTTTATACTACCTACCTCCACCCAAGCACGTTGATTTTGCTGCAAAGTGGAATGAGATTTATGGTAACAATCTGCCACCTCTAGCGTTTTATTGTTTGCTGTGCCCCGAAGATAAAGCTGCGTTTGATTTTGCCCTAGAATATATGGATAGAATGGCTGGCTACAAAAACTGGTTGGTTGAGAATGCACCTGGAGATGAAGTACCACTCGGTCACTCCCTAACAGGATTTGCCACTGCTTTTGACTTCTTGTATAATTCACTGGAAAATGAGAGAAGACAAAAGTACCTGGAGAAGATATGGTCTGTAAGTGAGGAAATGTATGAGTACTCAAAAGTTCGTTCCTGGGGAAAGCAGCTTCTCCATAATCACCAGGCAACCAATATGCTTGCTTTGCTTATTGGGGCTTTAGTTGTAGGAGTCGACAAAGGATCTCAGGCAAATATTTGGAAACACACTGTTGTTGATGCCATGGAGAAAACAATGTTTCTGCTCAACCATATTGTAGATGGGTCTCTGGATGAGGGAGTAGCTTATGGGAGTTACACAGCCAAGTCAGTGACCCAGTATGTTTTCCTGGCCCAGCGCCACTTTGGTATTAACAACTTGGAGAACAACTGGCTCAAAATGCACTTTTGGTTTTATTATGCCACCCTATTACCAGGCTTTCAGAGGACTGTGGGCATAGCGGATTCTAATTACAACTGGTTTTATGGTCCTGAGAGCCAACTGGTTTTCTTGGATAAATTTATCATGAAGAATGGAGCTGGCAACTGGCTGGCACAGCAGATTAGAAGACACAGACCCAAGGATGGGCCAATGGTGCCATCCACTGCACAGAGGTGGAGTACATTACACACTGAATTTATATGGTACGCTGCTGAAATCACTCCTCGGCCACCTCCTGACTATGGTACTGCTAAAATGCATGTGTTTCCTAACTGGGGAGTTATTACTTATGGGGCTGGATTGCCAAACAGTCAGGCAAACACCTTTGTGTCCTTTAAGTCTGGAAAACTTGGAGGGCGTGCTGTCTATGATATTGTTCACTTTCAACCATATACCTGGATTGAAGGGTGGAGAAGTTTCAATCCAGGACATGAACATCCTGATCAGAACTCTTTCACTTTTGCACCCAATGGACAGGTGTTTGTATCTGAGGCTCTTTATGGACCCAAACTCAGCCACCTGAACAACGTCTTGGTCTTTGCTCCGTCTCCTACAAGCCAGTGCAACCAGCCTTGGGAGGGACAGCTTGGTGAGTGTGCCCAGTGGCTGAAGTGGATTGGTGATGAGGTTGGAGATTCAACTGGAGAAATTATAACAGCCTCCCAGGCTGGAGACATGATGTTTGTGAGTGGTGAGGCAGTATCTGCTTACACATCAGCAATGAAACTGAAAAGTGTGTATCGCATTTTGCTGCTCTTAAATTCTCAGACATTGTTAGTAGTAGATCATATTGAGAAGGAGGAAGACTCTCCTGTTAATTCTGTCAGTGCCTTTTTTCATAATCTTGACATTGATTTTAAATACATACCCTATAAGTTTAAGAACAAGTACAATGGAGCAATGATGGATGTGTGGGATGCCCACTACAAGATGTTTTGGTTTGATCATCGTGGGAGTAGTCCTGTTGCTAGGATACAGGAGGCTGAACAAGCTGCTGAATTCAAAAAGCGATGGACTCAGTTTGTTAATGTTACCTTTCCAATGAAAAACACACTTACAAGGATTGTTTACCTTTTCTATGGCCCGTATGTCAATGTTTCTAATTGTAGACTCATAGATAATGCAAAATCTGGATTTCAGATTTCACTTAGTGTCAACAACACTGAAAATACCATCTATGTTGTGACTGAGTACCAGAATTTAAAAGCAAGGTTCGATTACTTGGGATTTGGTGGTTTTGCCAAAGTAGTTAATGAAAATAAAGTGACCAAGTTTGGTCTTGGTACTGAATCTGTGAAAAAACAGATGAAAAATAATAGGGTAGTGTTCCCATTTGGATTCAAAGTGAATGTAATCGCAGGGTTAATTCTGGGTGTCAGTTTGGTCATACTGGCTTTTCAGTGGCGGTTTTACATATCCTTTGGTAAAATGTTGCGCTGGATCCTGATACTGGTTGTCACACTGTGGCTTATTGAATTGGTGGATGTGTGGAGCATGTGTACTCAGCCCATCTGTGCAAAATGGAGCAGTGACATGACAAGGCTAGAACATGATAAAGGCAATAAAGCCAAACAATTAGAAGGAAACCCTGTTGTTTTGCCAGATGTTATCATTACTTCACTTCCCGCTTCTGGTGCAGAAATTTTAAAACAGCTGTTTTTCAATACCAGTGACTTCTTATACATCAGGATACCTACACCCTATCTTGAAATTCCTGAGACTGAATTTGAAATTGATTCCTTTGTAGATCCATGTGAATGGAAGGTTTCTGATGTTCAGAATGGTAATTTTCGTCTTATCCAAGGGTGGCTCCAGTCTCTGGTTCGAGACACAAAGTTGCATTTACAAAACATTCATTTATATGAAGCTAGCAGAAGTAAAATTGCTCAGCATTCTACCTTAAGCAAAGAGAAAAAGAAAAGATCCAAAAAGAGAGAGTCCCTGTCAGAGCAAAGAAGCAGGGCAAGAGGGAGTCAAGAAAAAGATGCTGAATACATTAGGGAACTCAGAAGACATCTCATCTATTATCCTAATGCACGACCTGTGCTTAGTTTAAGTAGTGGAAGCTGGACATTAAAGCTTCCCTTCTTTCAGAAAATCCTAGGACCGTCAATGAAAGCATTATATGTAGTTAGGGACCCACGGGCATGGATCTACTCAATGTTGTACAAAAATAAGCCAAACCTTTACTCCTTGAAAAGTGTTCCTCAACACTTGGCTGCAATGTTTAAAGGGGAGAATGGTAAAGAAAAATGCAGTTTAAATGAAGGCTATGCCTTTGAATATGAATCATTAAGGAAAGAACTTTCAAATTCTAATTCAAATGCTATTTCTGTGTTGTCCTATTTATGGCTAGCAAACACAGCAGCAGCAATGAGAATAAATGGGGACTTGCTGCCAACAAATTATCAGCTGGTCAAGTTTGAAGATATTGTGAGCTTTCCTCAAAAGACAGCTGAAAAAATTTTTGCCTTTCTTGGTATTCCTCTTCCTCCTGCTAGCTTAAACCAAATATTATTTGCCACCTCCACCAGTCTTTTCTATCTTCCTTATGAAGGGGAAATTTCACCAAGTAGCATTCATGCCTGGAAAAAAAACATGCCCCATGAAGAGATTAGACAGATTGAAGATATCTGTTGTTCAATGATGGACCACTTAGGATACCCAAAGTTTATAGAATAAATGCTGCCGGTCAGCAGAAATTTGCACTGATCTCTGACTCCCAATTTGTGGATAAATATTAGAGAAGTTTGTTTATTCTTGTAAAATGTGTACAGTCTGCTACTTTCAGAGAGATTATTTTAAGAAAAATATAACTGTTCTTGAAACTGTGGAGGTTTTTTTGTTTGTTTTGATTTATTTTTCTTAAAATTGTAGCTATTTTTCCTGCCTTTCAAGAAAAGCTGTGTGGACCTTTGCAGAACTGCCAGCTGGGCCTTCCATAGCTCAGGGGATTAGTAATAGGACAGAGAGCTTTTCACTTCGAACTCACCAGTTTGACTCCAGCCCAAGTGGTTAGTTCCTGAAAGTACTTGCCATCTCATGATTATATGATAGATTATATGGAATTATACTTATTAAACTGGTCCTATTCCCAGTGGTGATAAGTGGCCCCCTTGGACAGGTTTACTGATGCATTCTGTCTGTGTTTTACTGGTCACTGTAGTGGTGCAAAATAAACATAAGCTAAGATTTAGAGCTGTTCAGGGACCCTTCAGTGGAAAGAAACAGAACATTTGAGTAAATCTATTTCCTTATTTACAGACTGAGCAGACAAGCCCAGGACTGGACTGGATGTGGATATTAAATCTTGTTATAGGATATGGTTCCTTCAGCTAAGAGATGCGGTACTTAAATTGGGTTTTGAGGTTTGATGAAAGAGAAGGCTTAATTCTCTGTGCCTGACATTGACCCTTTGTGAGCCCGATGTAAACTATCTGTAAAAAATGAAATGTGACAAAATCTAAGAAACTAGCAAGATCCCCCAAATGAGCAGTTAAATTTGGAGACGCTTTTGTGTAGTTTTGACCTGCCTCAACATAACCTAATTTTGAAGGTTGTTGAAATCTTGGCTCCTTGCACTGCTTTATCCTGTACCACCTATCTAAGAGGTTCTGCAAGGATTTTCTCTTTTTTTCAGTGATACTCTTCCATCCTTCTTTGTTTCTCTGCTAATTCTTGTACCTAATTTTGCTAAGACCAGTGCAAATATGTGATGCCATTGGCAATGGCTTATTGTTGATGTCTGTATAAAATAGCAGTCTGAAATTTAGAAGACCTCAAATAAATCTCCAGTTCTGTGATGTTGAGGGATGTTTTGCTTGTCTGTATAATGAATTTCTGAAGGACATCCATTGCTAACCTCAGGTCTTTCAGACAGGGGAATCTGAAAATCACCTGTCCCTCTGCCACCTCACATTTGAGTGATGTTTCCCTGCAGTAAACTCTTTCTGAAGCTGTCTGATTTTTATCATGATTGGCATTTCTTTAACATGATGCTATAATATGATGTTGGTTTAGAAACAGATAGGCCTGATAAGGTAGCTGTGTCTTTGTCACAGCTTATTTTTTTCTTGAGTCACATTCTTTGTTTGCACATGCTCATTAAGAAAAAGGTTTCCCATCTCCCAATTTAACTTGCTCAGCATTCTCTGGAAATGCATGCATATTGTAAATGTCTGCAGATGTGTAAATCAGATCACAAAGAGACATCTATTTCCTTTACCATCTGGTTTTTTATTACAAATGGAATTGTCTTGAAATATGCTTCAGTTGGTTTGTGGGAGCTGGAATCAGAGCTTTGGCTTATTATATTGAAATATGTGTGTAATTGCTATTTATTTGGGTGGTAAGCATTAGGCAATGTCAAAAGTTCAGTGAGTTTCTTCGTACAGATTACAGGTAGCCTTGCTGATTTTTAATATAAAGGAGTTCTTGCCTTTTCTTCCAATTGTACTATTATGTCCCTGACTTACCCCACTGTTTTCTCCCTCCCGTTTGCACATTTCATGTCCTTTGGAGCACCTTGGGATATCTCATTACATCCTAGATAAAAGTATCTCTTTCTCAGCCAGTCATTAGTATGTCAAAACAGGCCTTTGCTATGATAAAGCTATTGATAATTTGCGGTCTCACTAACCATAACTTATCTGTCATTTACTAGCAGTAGTTGTGTTTTCCCCTTCAGACCTATGCTTCACCCTTAACATGGCTAGGTGGAATGCCATGTCAAAGGAAATACTAAAAAAATTAATATACATTGTAATTTTAGTGTAACTTTGGTTTCCAAATATCATTCTGTCAAACTGACTTCTCTCTGAAGCCATTTTTGATCGTATGTAAAAAAAAAATATTGGTGTCTGTACAGTCTGTACTTGACAGAATAAATTTCAGCATTTACCTTCTATTTCCAGGATTTGCACTCTAAAATCAGAACAAATAAAAAGGCTTTTCCCAGTCAGATGTTTTAAGGCAGCTGAAGGTAAAAGTTAAGACTGACCGAAGTAGAAAGACACCTTTAAATTCCTTCCTGAAAGTGCTGTATGGAATGCTACAATAGCCTATAAACCAACATTTTGTTTGTGGAGTTAGGGTGGACAGAATCATCTTTTAGGAACATCATCTCTGCTGCTTTTGGAATACAGGTTATCTCATGGACTTGCATCCATGATAGCATCATTGCTGTCATTAATTGTATACAAGATTCAGAGGCTGTTTCTTTTCTGTAGTGTACTTTGCCCATTCAAAGAATGCATAGTATATGTTATTCTGATTTTGTTGCCTTGTGTGTTCCTCATACAGATGTAAAAAGGTAGAAGAGAACTCTGTTCCTTATTTTTAAATCTTGTTGTGAGGACAGATGTGTTGCAATCTAAAAATGGTAAAAATATATAAAAAGAAAAGCAGTTTTTGAAAACAGTAGACTAAGAATGCGTAAAGTATGGCAAATCCTCAGTTTTCAATCAAATAATTGTTTTGTTGGGTTTTAGATAAGTTACATGAACACTTGACCAGAGGTAGTACCAAATGGGAGGTATTCCAGCTATGGAGCTGAATGACATTGTGTTAAGGTTGTGGCCTTCTACCTGTTAGCAGCTCAATACATAAAAGAAAGCTGAATAAACATGCACATGGTTGATGAGAATGCACGCTAAAAGATGTGGATCTTGGACTCTGTAGTAAAGATTTCAGTGTCACCATCCATGAAATGACACAGCACAGTGGTATAGAAAGCAGGAACACTGTGGAGGTCAATTGATTAAAAAAAATATAAAAAATAAACTAAAAAAAATCCAGTTTTATGTCTGTGCTGATCTTAAGTCAAATTGATCATTAAATAGATTGCTTTTTTTTCTTATGCAAGTTTTCTAATTGAGAGTAGTATGGCTCTGTGGCTGAAGATGAGTGTAATTTTATAATATGAAATGATTTTGTGGGAGTGCAAAGTTATCCTCAAAATTTTCATGTTACTAGGAATCAGAAGAAGAATGGTCACTACATAGACACAGACATTAACCTCTCCTTTCTCCATAAACTGTCAGTAAATTTAAGAAGTGTTTGACTTCTTTGAAAAACATGTCTGTTTAGATACATTGTATTGAAAAGTGTTCTGGCACCTTCAGTTACACTTTCATAAAGATGCTCATGAAAACTACTCTCAGTACTTTATCTTAACTTCGCTTCCATTTTCTCTCTGTGTTAAATGTTGATAATTATTTATACTATATTGTAGTTTGAACTGTCCTATTATGACACAGCTAAGATTTTGATGTATTTTTTAAAAGGCAGGTTTTATTTAAATGCTTATATCTCTGAATCATATTTGGAAGAATAAGAAAAATAAACACTGAGGAAAACATTTCAGTTATTTACTTTCTTTGTAACCAAGTAACATCGGCCCTGGGGAGATGCACAGAAGTGCAGAATTCTATCAAATAACATAAATCTATAGTCTCTGAGCACATCTGAATGTCTCTATTGCTCCCAATAAGCTTTTTCCAAGAGCAGTGTCTGTGGAGATGTGCCTCAGTGTCATGGTAAGATTGGTCCTTTCACCCTCTTAGCATGCAGTTGGTATGCAGTCCAGATTTATGTTTGTACAGTTAATTTGCTATATCCAGAGTTGAATTTATGTACAAGATCTTCAATTATATGTAAAATATGTGGCACAACTCATTTGACAGTGTAATACTATTCTGATAGTGTTAGAATGCAATTCAAACAAAAATTGGTCTTGAAGTTTCAGAAAGCTATTGTTGGCTGATTTGTAAAGTTGCAGTCATGGATCAGATTTTTTTTAATCATAAATGTGGTTTCACTTGCTGTTGAAACTTAGTGGTATGACTGCTAGCAAAATTCTGTCCATCCCACAGCCAGTTATTTTCATTGTTGCTCATAGAGACACTATTTATCTGATGAACATAAACATGCAGAAACCGGAATATAATATAATTTCCTGATAACAGTTGAAGTGCACAGTTCACGATTAAGGATGAAAACATTTTATCTCAGTATTTCTGTAAGTTACAAAAATTACCCTTTTTCTAGTGGCCCATATGTTGGGTTCCATATGTTGGAATATTTTGTAATTAGAAACTGTGATATTTGTTTAGGTGATTTATTAATTCATCAACATTATTATTAATTACACATAAAATAGTTTTCTTTGAGAGGATAAGTATGGGATCTTAACAGTTCTATTACCAGGGCAACATAATCTGTTTATTCATTTCTCTTGGCTCCCTTTTATCTTTTGGTCAGACTAAAACTTCTTTTTAAATCTCATAGGGAATGGACTGTTTTCCAATTGAACAGCCTGTCTGAAGACTCTTACAGTCTCAAATTCTGTATTTCAGTGTGGAATATCATGGACTATGAGTCAGGGATCCAATCCGTAGATTTTGATCTGTTCAGAATTGGACCATAAATGGAATGATGCCTTGCTGAACTCATTGAATCTTGTGCCATTGATTTCCACATGGTCAAAATACTCTTGTCTGCTATCAAACAGTTATCAACTACTTAGCCTGAATATTCCAAACCACCAGAAGTTGCAGGAACTAAATACCTCAAATGATCATGAAGAATTACTGTTCTTGTTATTTGATGAAAAATGATATGTGTTTAATAATATAAAAAATATAAATTGCTTGGTAACTAATCAAAGTACCTGTAGACTGTCTGATAAATTTATAAGCTCATAAAAGGAGGTGTAGAAACAGGTTATCAAAATAATCTGCAAAGCACAACTTTTAAATATCTGGGCTTTGATTTTTTTTTAACAAAAAAATTGCTCTAATTGTGATCAACACTATTCTCATAAAGACTGTGAATGGGTAATCTCGTGTTGTCTCAGAAAATACTTAATAATGGAAAAGTGCTGTTTCACATTGTTGAAATGATACTATTTTAAATTATACATCTTTTAAACTGACAATATGCTGAGAGTTATATGTGATGTAGGAGAACAAAGACAGTCATTTCTTTCACACTTGTCTAACAAAGAATAATTTCTGAAAGTCCCTTCATTTATGCTGGTACAAATTCAACACTTTGTTTACTGCCTTCACTGAGAAAGATATTGTGGAGTTTAAGAAGATGACCTGACTGCATCTATGTCATTAGGTAATTTAACTTTCACACCTAAATAGGAGCCTTGTCGCCTGGAATCAATGGAAAGCAAGTGTTGCCTTCAAAGGTATATCAGGCATCACTTCCATCTTTTTAAATCCTCAAAAGCCAAGAGTGAGAAATCTCTTCCTTTAGATGCCCACTGACAGGCCTCAAATGAGGTGTGGTGAATTTGGATTTAAATATGTATGGTCTTACATCTAAGTAGATTCCTGAGTCTGAGCAGTTCTAGTGCATACACTATTCAAACAAAATATTATGAAACATCCTGATTAAAATAAAACTATTGTTAGTAAAATAGCACATTTGTGTTACCCCTTTTTTTCAAAATTATTTCACTACCTAGACTATCACTGCTATTATTGTTTGGTTTGCCCTCAGATGCACAGTATGTATGTTTGGTGTTAAGTAAAAGACCACAAAATAGTTATATTCCTAAAACAGGATTATTTCCCGCTCAGTTTTTGGGAACTGAACAGCTGGTGCAACCCATAATTTTATAGTCTCTCAGTCTTATAAACACTGTAGCTGTATGCAAACTGTGTATTTGTAATAGTGTCTCTTTGAATTCCTGAACTATAAACAAGATTTTTTTAATAGACTGATATTTGGCCCAGAGAACATTCTTAAATTTAAGTATAGGTAAGCAGGTTGCAGCAACCACAAGTGTTCTGTTGTGTGTTTCATTTAAAAAAAAAAAAAAGACACGTAATCAAGTTAACTTGTATAACCGAAGGCCTCTTGATCTCTTTTGCTGAATGTGTTCTGGCATAGGCAGCATCTGTGTGATCCAGAGGCAGAGGTAGTTTAGCATCCTTATTGCTGCAAAGATCTATAATCCACTGTGGGTACATCTGAGCTGCATCTAAGGTCCTGCAGCAGAGTTTTGCAGGTTTAACTAGCTTTTTTTTTTTTTTGTTAATTTAGTAGAAGATGCCTAGGACATACTGTAAACACAGGAGGAAGAATAAGACCTGATTCTCTCTCTTGTGAATTTCAGCATGTTGTGAAGCAAAGGTTTACATATTTTTAACCCTTATTGATGTGATATTTAGCTGTGAAATGGACTTTATGTTCCTTTTGGATTTTTGTTCTGGAGGGTGTTAGCCCTGTGCCTTCTCTGTTGGTGGCTGCTGAATGATTTTGCAGTTGCTGGGCAGTATATGCTTATGTTTTGTAGCTCATCCTAGGTCATGTCACTGTACTCTCACAAGTAATTACTGTTTATTTAAACCTGGATCTTGAACTCAACTTTGGCTTTTGAGAGGGTTACATGGAAAATGCCTGTTATGATAGGAACAACAAGATATGTTGTAACACAATGATGCTATCTATTGCAAATTCTTTGAGCAACCTTTCAGAAAATATCTGAAGCCAAATATTGTCAAAGTGAATAAATGCTATGTACAAAGCTGAGAGGAAACTAATACCAGGAGCATGATAAAAGGCAGGCTGTCAGAGATAATAAATGCACACTTGTTTCTGTGAAAGCCATTAATATTTTCACTCTTAATTGCTTCTGTAAGAGAACAGCTGGTTGCACTTTCTTTAGGGGTTTTTTTTTACACATTTTTGTGTTTGCATCCTACAGCTTGTCTAGAAATAGAATTTTTCCTGTTTTCTGAATCCCAGTTTGAAATGTTAATTTTGTTACATTTTCTAGAACCTTTTATTGTGTTTCAGGACCTTTCAGAATCCTCTCTTCATAAATTGCATCCTACAGCTGCCTTTGATTTCAAGAAGCATAATCTCAGACATGGTGAGGACTATGATAGGTACACAGAAATGAACTGAGAAACAAGAGAAACAAAATGTTATGCTGCTGAAAAGAACAGAATTTAAAGTGTGTGTAGGAATATTTAGGTCTGACATATCATGCTCTATGAATGCATAAATAATAGACTTCATTATTCACTCTACCTGATCAGCTGAATATTGTCTGTTTCAAATTAGCATGAGTACTGATGGAAAGAGATGGTAAAAGGGACTTTTGTTTGTATATATTTTGACTTATTTTTTCTTCAAAGCAGTGTTATTCTTTTGTATTCCCAACCTGTGTTAATTTGTAACAGGATAGCTATTAACCAGTGTGACTTTACAAGAAAATTGTTGGCACCAAAGGATGCTTTTCAGTGATAGGGTGCAGCTTTACCTGCTGGGTATAGATTCAATATTGATGGTTTCTAAACTGCCAGCATCCTTTGGTGACACATCTGAAAGAAAAGCTTACTTCTGTAATAAAGAATTGTTTCACATTAAAGAATGGACTCCATTGTTGCTGAGCAAAATAGAGCTGACGCCAAAACCTGCATACTATAGACATAACTATCAGTTAGTCATTATTAAACCAGTCTCATAATTAGATCTTGAAAAGTATGGGTGTAGCTATTTTCTATTCCTCAGCCTAATTACTAACCTTCATGACCCTCTTTAATTGCAGGCAAGGCTAAAATGTATTTCTTTCTATTCACTGAAAGAAAAGAGCAAGGCTACATGGAAATACCCTGCCTTTGTTGATATACTAGGATATTTTTAAGTGCTGTCACTTGAATGTATGTCTGTACCTCTGAATCGCTCCAGGGTGCATTGGCAAATCTTATGGAATGAATGATCCTGTTGACTTCAGTGTACAGGAATTTACCTATTTGTGTTCCATCTTTCTCTGATAATAGCCACACCTTAGTAGCCTTAAAACATGAAGTGAATAGAATGATTAGTAAAGAGCCAGGCTAGACAATAAACAAAAATCTCTGGGTTTCATTGTTAACAGCTTGTTGGAAGTGTTTGCCAGCAATCTGCTTCATCTGCATTTAGCTCAGTTGGCTGTGCATAGCAACGGACTCATAGCACCCTTTGAGGAGTCTCACTTGAGAAATGTATAACTTAAAGGTACAGTTTTAAACAGCTAATGTACATATCATTGCTTTAGAGCCTCTTAAATTAATATAGGTGCAATTTTCTTCTCGATTTAAAGGTGCAAGGAAAACAAAAGAAAAAATACTAAATTTCCTTGAAAGTTAAATATAAATATATTATTTATTAAATAAAGTTGTTCAGATATTAAAGTCTAGAAGAGAAATCTGTAGGGTCAGTTTAGCAAAACTACTATTTAGTGTGTTACTACGTTATTACTATTTGTGCTCTATAATGTATCCTGCAAAACAGGTACAAATATGACAAATTCGATTTTGTTGGCTTTCTAAAACAGAATCAGCTAGATATACAACTTTTAACTGAAAGTAGATGTAATGATTTTATGAAAATATGGTTTTACCCATATTTGGATACCTTGCAGTTACCCCTGTATTTAGTGACTTTTATCTCATGTTTTCAGTGAACACTTAGTGACTCTCCATTTTAATTTTAATTTTTGTTGCTATTAGAGGTGTATTATTTGTTGTGAGTGTGAGAGCCCTGGGAGAAATGGTCCATAATTTTAAAGATCTCATGGTCTATATGGTAAATATTTGCATCTATATTTTAGAAACTTACAGTAACTTACATAAGGCTTATAGATAATTCTATGGGTGTAATGGAATTTGAATTTAAATAGCTCAAATCTCAGGCTGCTTCTATGAATCATGTGCAATTTATCCTTAAACATAGTCATTTGCAGTATAGTCATAGAATCATTTAGGTTGGAAAAGACTCTAGAGATCATGGAGTCCAACTGCTAACCCAGCACTGCCAAGTCCACCATTAAACCATGTCCTCAAGTACGATGTTTACACATCTTTTAAATACCTCCAGGGATGGTGACTCAACTGCTTCACTGGACAGACTGTTCAAATCTTTGACAACTCCTTTGGTGAAGAAATCTTTCCTAATATCCTTCCCTGGCACAATTTGAGGCCTTTTCCTGTTGTTCTACCACTTGTTATTCGGGAGAAGCATTCAACCCCCACCTTACTACAACCTTCTTTCAGGGGGTTGTAGACAGCAGTAAGTTCCCACCTCCTCAGCTTTCTTTTCTACAGATTGAATACCCCCAGCTCCCTCAGCTGCTCCTCATCAGACTTGAAACTTATTTTTTCTGCTGGCATTGTATAATTTCTGTTCAAAGTGCATCCATTTTTATTTAAAATTAAATACCTTCATCAAAACAAATACATATAGTTTACTGTTATTATTATTAAGAATAGCTTCTAGCTGGAATTCTGTGGTAGACCAAATCTGCAATATCTCTTGCACCCTTTGCAAATTCAACTGTGACAAAAGTTGCAAGCAACTTCATAGATTTCTTGCTCTAAGGTAAAATCTGTTCATACCACTTAAAACACTGGCAAACACATCAAGATAAATTAATTTAACAATATTTTATCATATTTTAGTCTTGTAGATTTATTTACGACTGAAGGCTGAATATTCTGCTTTCATTTTCATAAAAAAATACACTCATCTCAGTAAGTCTGCCTGTAAATTTGCTTACCTGTACCCCTCCAGACAGATTTCTAATAGGACTACTCCTTTCTTTAATTTTGATTAATTGACTAAAGAGTGTTGAATGTATATAAATAAGAGTTAAACTATTTTAAATGTTTTTTAGCAAATGGCCTGTACTGGTTGCATCTGTTTTGACTTTGACTTGCAAGTGCAGTTCTCCAAAAAGAAATCTTCAGTGATACATCAAATCTATCTCATTGTAATTCTGTTAAGTAGAAACATTTTCTGGGTAATGGATATTCAATTCTTACTGAAAATGATTGTAAAAGTGGCCTAAGGTCTTTACCTAAGAGATTAGTATCTCAAATATAGTTGCTTTTCATATCAAAATGAGAGTTCCAACTCTCCGACCATGAATATCAAGGCACAGCATGACTTCTCATCCTGCTGTTACATGGTCATCTCATTAGGATGAAGTGAGAGGATGCTCTTTGATGTCCTGTTACCACCACAAAAGCTGTGTCAAGCAGAAAAAAAGTTTTAATCAATATATAGTGATATGTCTTGCCTGAATGTATATAGAATCACATTTTGCTAGGGCATATATATCTAACTGATGTCAGTATCTGCTGGCACTAGGAAAACATGATGACATGCTACCGTTATATTATGCATTGACAGAAGAGGTAGTCAGTACAGGATAGCCTATAGCCTAGAGTTTTTCATTTGTTGCATTTTAGTATTGCCAAAAATACACTGTAAATAGAATGCTTTTATTGTACTCACAGGGCATACTGCAAGCTGTGGAAAGAATGATCTCTTTCTTCACTGGAAGGCTTAGCAGAGATTTTTTGTGCTGTGTCTTTCACAACTGCCAGCACAGCACAGCAAAGGGACATAGCTGGAGGAGAAGATATATGCCAGAATGTCCCTGCAATGTGATTGCCCTCAGGAGTGCCAACTTTGCTGTGCAGCCACAAATATAAACTAGAAGCCTATTGCTTCTTCCTAATTCATGGATAAAATCTTGGAAATCTTACTTTTAAGCACCCTACAGACTCAGAAATGACAAGACATTTAAAAAATAACCCTTTAAATCTTGTGACATGTAAGATAATCTCACAACTTCCTTGACCTTGACTGATGCTCTTAAAAGACTGAAAACGCCCAGATGTAGGATATATAGTCATGTAAAAGAAAAGGTAATTTTCTGGAATGTAAGAAACACAACATTTCAGCTCAACAGGCTGTAAGTATATGACACAGCACAACAGAGTAGACAAGTAAATTGACAGGACAGACTTGCACACAGCTTCTAGTACTGGTTCAGATTGATAGCTGTGGCTAGAGCCAGCACAAAGGCTAGGAACTGATTTAGATACTGATCAAAACAAGGGCTGTTATGTGGCCTCCTTCAGGTGTCTTAAGGAGGATAGGGGCTCCATTCCCTTAATTTCCCATGTTGATGAAAGATGCCATTGTAGATTCTTAATTCATTGTTTCTGAACCAGAGAAATATGCCAATGTATGTGCGAGGCATGACATGTACAAGGCCAAGTTCAGGAATTGAGCTTGACACTGGGAATGAGAGGAGAGAAGCATGTAGAGTGAATGAAAAGGCAGGGGCAGCTTGGGATGAACAACAGGAAGGAAAAGGATGAGATACGAATAGTTTATAGAAGTCTGGAGATTCCAGGCATCTGTAAGGAGGCTAAAGTTTGGCATGTTATCAAGTGCCTGTTGTAATTCTTGGAACAATACTATTTCTCCACCTTAGCTGCTGTGCAATGTGGCTGTCACTTCCAGTTTCTGCAAAGGAGAATAGCATGATTGATTCTGTAAAGAAGCCTCATTTGATTTTATAATTAAACACATTTTACAAAAGTGAAAATTACAAGCATCATGGGTTTTTTAATGAAAAATTAGGACTCAGAATGTAATATCTTGAGGGATCGTTTTAGTTTTAATTTATTTTTTCTAATCACAGATTTCCATTAGGAATAGATGAATAAAATATGTGCCTTCATGAACTACTAAAAATAATAGATAAGAGTGAGGGATATGAGAGCTTTGCTATTTCCAAGCATTTAAAATCAAATACTTTAAAACTGGGATGTAATTTGCAAAATTTCTAGGTCTTCTGTCTCAGTGCTCTGAAATTAGATTGTAGTAAAATAATTTTATGTAACAAATTCATACAATATCTCATCACATGTATTCTCTATGTTCAGTTTTGTCACGTATCTTCTATGCGTTGGAGGTTTTATTTGTTTTCTGTGAATAAACACTGAACAGCTATATATATGTATCCTCAAAACCCAGATGCTTTACTACTGTACATTAGCATAGTACCACTGAAGATAATGAAGCTGAGCAGGGCTGCAACAGCTAAGGATAGGTAGCCTTCTTTATGCAGAAGAAATGTCAGTGTGGGACAGAGACTTCATCTTGATGATAGGGTGGCATAACATTTGGGAGGTGAGCCAGAAGGCAGCTACTGTAAAACTCACTGTGCAATGCATCATGTTCCCCTCACATCCTCCCTCCTCCTTTCATTCTGTAGTTGAAAAAGGAGAACTGTCCACAGCCCCATTACAACCAGGAAAAGAGATCTCTTTAAGAATTTAACCTCTTTTGTTTCCTCTGTGTTGGCTTCTGTTCATTTAGATAAATAAATAAAAGCTCTCATTAGTGTTGTGTACTCAGCCTGCAATCAGAAACACAAAGGGAAACTGCTGACTGGCACTTGAACTACATACTACTTTGTTCTCTTACAAAGCAATCTGGCAATCCCTGCTCCAATAATAAATAAAGAAGGATATTGAATCTTTATCTAAAAGATGTGCAAAAACTACCTGGGTACCTATTTATGTGCTTTGGATACCTGAATAGTGGAAAAACCGTATTGATGGCAAAATAGATCGCAGAGGTTTAGAAGATTGAAAGATAGGCCAATTGGTTGCTAAGCTTTAGATTTACAGCACTCTTTGAAGACCTGACTGAAATCATAATGATAAAGGGTTTTTGCTTAGCATACCTGCTATGGTTTTGTGAGAAATCAGGTATCTTAGACTGTGCCCTGTACCTATGTGCTGAACACCTGCCAGCATATTCCTGAGACTGATTTCTATTCAGGGTACTTTCATGTGAACTCTGAATCTACATGTCCAGGTTTATCTCATGGCTACACCCTTTACCCAAATCCTGGAACTTGGTACATGTCCCAGATCCAATAATGTAGTCATATTCTGAAGAGACTTGCCAACAGTGGAGGTATTTTGTTTTACAGAGCAGAATAACAAAGGGTGATACCTGGTCTGCTTTCAAACAGTGAAATCAAGAAGCCCCAGCATCTTCATCAGAGTTTAATTTAAAAATAATATCCTTGAATATGAATCTGAAATAAAGGTTAAAATTGGACATCATTGAAGTTGATTGTCACTCCATATGTTAGAAAGTAAAGTTAAGGTAGTTTGACAAGTAGTAACAGTTTGTTGTTTTTACTAATTAGTTGATTTCCTTCTTTCTTTTAAAGTGCATGGCAGTCCTTGGCTGCCTTTTCTGCTGCATGAACGCACAATGCTGCTTGTGTTTCCGTACAGGCCAGCTGAAGAGAAGGTCTAGTTAAGATCAACGATGAGATTAGAACTTATTTAGAAAACAGCATATAAAAATCAGCCAAGTAAGCCAAATAGATAAAAATAATGTGAACAAAAAAACCTCAACTGAATTTGCAATGATATTTCAAGCAAGATAAAGGAAGGAATTAATTAGTCTGACCTTCGGGAGGAACTGCAAAGCATATACTTGCATAAAACAGCATGCCTCTTGCCTACATGGAAAAAATTTGCTCCTTACCGAGGGCTGAGATATTCTGCAAGAGGCATCCTTTCTGTATCCTCTCAAATTTGTAGTCATGTAAACTGTAGTGCTTCATGGTTTCCTGTTACAGGCTTTCTTTATGATAGTGTGATCTGATAAAGAGGATTCTGAGTTGCATTGTCCAAAGTGAAGTTTCCTTATTCTTGGCAAGTTTTCTGTAGCAGATGTTAGAGAAATTGCAATGCAACAGAATTACAGGTGTTCTGCTCAAATTTGATATTGGCTTTTTAGAGCTCAGTCCCCAGAGACTCAATGAATAAGTGGGTTTTTGAAGTCAGTAGTTTCTCTCTGGCTCTTAAAACTAATGTATGTCTGTTTTAATGTGTATGAGCCAGCTTATAGCTCTCTTGCCTCCAGCCTTCTGTAGCTAAAGTTAGGCCACCAGCAAGAGGGGTGGGTATGAGAAAATTACTTTTGAGATCCCTGCAGTAATAAATTCTATCCCATTTGATAAACAGAGATTACAGGTCTGAGTGACATGGATCTTAGCCCATTTTTCCTCAAGCATATACCCTAACATAGATGAATTAGGGGTGGACATTATGGAGCCCCACAGCTACCGCGTTTCCTCTGGCATTTCTCCTCCAAATTAAAAGCTTGGAGAAGGGGGCAAGGGGGAAATAAATAAAAAGGAACAACAAAAAAAGGAGGAGTTAAGGAGAAATGCCTGATTTTCTATCCATGACTTGTCCTTCAGAATGAAATTACCCCATCAGGACATGGGGAAGAAATATGATTTCAAGTATTCTAAAGATATGAATTTGTTTAAGCACTTAATGTAACTCAGTGCAGACGAAGTTTCCCACTGAATACAAAGGAAGGAAGTCTGAGTTTAAGATTATAAGAGGATAAGAAAGGATGTATTTGGTCAGAGCAAAGGACCATTCAGCTCAGTATGCTGTTTCCTGCAGTTGCCATATGTGAACACTTAGGGAAGAGTAAGAACAGGGTAGAAATAGGATTCTTCCTCCGATTGCTTTCTCTGCCTCAGGACTGAGCTAGATACATTTAGCAAATCTAAATAGATTTCTTTTCCATTAGGTTTTTCAGTCTTCCCTAGAGTCCATGTAAAATTTAGAATCTATTATGTCCTCTGGCAAGGAGTTCAACAAGGCTGTTATTCCTTATTTTAAGTGCCATCTTTTAGCATTTGTTTTCACCCTGGCTCCTGTCATCTCTTTTCCAAGCTGAAGAGTTCTTGTTTACTTAGTCATTCTACGCTTGAAAGCATTCCACTCCTGTCCTCATCTTTGCTTCCTGTATCTGATTTTTTTTTACTGTCTTGGCTAGGGCAGCAAGAGCTGCTCATAATGTTGAAGATAGGGGCAAACACAAATTTAGATGGTAACTTATGACTCCAAGTTGATTGTCTGGTCATATTTTAAAGATACTTTCCTTTTTCTGCAACTCTAACCAGTTCTATTTTATACTCTGATTCTCAGGGAGAAATTTTAAAGTTTGCATTTGAAGCACAGTGTTATAAATAAATTATGGCCGTATTAACTGAGTGTTTACAAGTCATAGCAAAAAACTTCAGACACTGCTCTTCAAAGCAAAGCCTCTGTTTACAAAGAACAGTGTCCAAATAAACACTTTCATTTCCAATGAAATTTAGGCAGCATCAAGTTTATTTTCTTCTTGGCATTAAAAATTGCTACTAGTTTTCAACTTTGTCACAGAGAAGATTAGGTGAATTTTCAGGAAAAGTTAGGGAATGAATAGCTAATAAGCTGATACAAATACTAACAGAGCAGCAGTGGCCTCTCTGTTGACCATTAATGCAACTCAGGCTTCAACTCCAGATACATACATCTGAAATTTTTGCCCAGCTTGTTAGCCTGCACAACATGTTGCTTGTTATATCTGAATGTAGAGTCATCTCTGGATTTTGCATGGCATTGCACAAAGAAAACAGACAACAAAGGGTATGAGAATATGTAATTAACTCTTTAAATATTCAAGACCTCTTACCTTACTTCAGGAATATAAGAAATGTGATGCAGTGCAGAGGTTTGTACTTCCTGTCTCTGCTTTTCTCTCTTGACAGAAAAGTTTCTCACAAGCATGTAGGTAAAATATACCCAATGTTAAGATGCCTTGTCTAGGCAAACATATCTCTCTCTGAATATTCTTTGCGAAGAACATATTCTGCTTAAAATGCAGTGCTTGAGCTCTTAGGGCTGTTTCCTGTGTGTTCATCTGGTATAAGCTTCCTATATCTAGAGGAGAAGGAATCAGTCTAATTTCTGAACACATAACTCTATGTCTGTAAATAGGAAGAAGGAGATCATACAAAGGAGAGGATTTGCTTCCTAAAAGTTGTTTTGTCACTTGGTAGACTTGGTGGACACCTGACAACATCACTTCTTAAAGTTACCTAAGTACAGCTTTTCTCCGTTGTTTGCTTTAGAAGTTTAAGTCCCATTTTTGAAGAATGTGCTTCAATAGATGCACTTGATTCTGTTAAATTATTAGTTTAGACACCTAGTCCACGTTCCCTGTCTGTGTACAACTAGTCACGTGTATTCTTGGTGTGTCATGAAAGAATTACAGTAAGGGTAGGGATCCAGAAATCTGTGGCCTCTATGATGACATGAAAGACACATATTTGAGTAATCTCAGTTATTTGCATTGTCTTGAAGTTCTTGTCCCTCTGATATATAGCTGACAAGGCATCACAAAATGACACCCTCTATTTTTAATTCCAATCAAACTCCTGTATCCCAGTAGTCTATATATATTTGGCAACTTCAGCCTTCAGTGAAGGTACTGAATTCAAAAAAGCTATAGGATCCATCTGTGAGAAGGTTATCAAAATGGTGTAGAGGCGAGGGTCGTGCTCTGGCTGATAGTCACATAAGCATTCTCACCCCATTCTGAGTTGTTAACATAGCAAACACTCACATGACATTTACTGTTGCTGTACCAATGGTTTTGACCACAGTGAAAAATCACATCTGCTGCTTAACTGCGTGTGTGAAAATATAGCCGAATTCCTGCTCAACAGGCAATGATAGACTGTTTCAAGTCTGTACACATAATTTTTCAGATTGCAGACAGTGATAAAGAGGACTCTTACGTCTTCAATGTAAGGAACAAAGCAGCAAAGTACTTGCTGATTATAGAAGACAGAGCTTCTTCACTGCTGACAAGAGGATTTGGGAAGCCTTCAGTCAGGGCAGAGGGGAAATACTTAAAAAGCCAGAAGCAAACATGGGATTGGACAAAGCAAAAGAGGTAGGAAATGGTATTACTTGGGTAGCACTCTCTTGGCAAACTCTAAGTGTGACTCTGCTTTATATCTGACACTGGGCAGCTTTTCCTCCCATTCAGGTTGAGAGCTAAGGATGCCAGATTTCTACTGTGAAATTGCAATGAATAGAGGATGTATGTACAGATCAGAAAGGGGTATATCACTCTAAATATGGACCTTTCAGCATGAAAGTCCAGGATAAGATTCACTACCATAAGTATCTCACCCAAAATATATTAAAAAGTATATATTTAGAGTACAAAAAAACTATAAACCAGCCATCTCCCAAGGTGTGATGAATTTCCCCTGTGTTTTAGAGTGTGAGAATGCATGGATTCAGCTGTTTTGGATATTGAAGGAACAGCTCATGTCTCCAGAGGTGATTGAAGCAGTGGAATTGATTTTGAAGTAATGCACTTGGAATAAAAGGATGGAGAGAGAGTTCTCTCACAGCTGATGGTCTTAAAGAAAGAGGGGAGGATGCTGAGAGTTGAAGAAAAAGTAAGACTTCCAGGCAAAGACAACATCCTATATGACCTTTCCTTCATGAGCACTGTGATATCTTCTCAGAGTGATATATTCTTCTCTCTATTTTGCAGAGCTTCCTCCACCCTCCAGTGCCCTCTTGCCTCCCCTGCTGTGCTCTGTAGCAATTTATTGCACCAGGGAGAAAACCAAAGAACAGCAGGGAGACACTGTTTATTGCATCGTGGGATCCAGTGTCATCCAGCAGAAACATATGTAAGGAGTATGGTGGGTTCTTCTGGATGTGTCATATAGATTGTGATTGCTGTACTTCCCAGCAGCCTATTTATAAAGGTGCTGGGTTTTTTCTCCCAGGTTATTATTGAAATACTGTAATTGCAAGCTCTTTAAAAATGGAAGCTAAAGTAGATGTCTAATTTTCATTGGCAATGTTAGATTGTACTATAACAATTTGAGGTGACCTACTAATGTCTGATGACAGTAATTTGTTTAGTGAGCTGTAATACAACATTAGGAAAAAAAGTGTTATATTTTTTCCTTTGTGCTAACACTTCTAAAATACCAGCAATGGTCTTACAGTTGAGAACTGCTTTCTTTGGTCTCCTGTATTGCCTTATGCTTCATTTTGTGATTTGCTTTTGTAAGTTATCCCGTAATAAAGCGGAATAGAAGTTAATATTTCCTTGCTTAAAAGAAGCCACTGATTTTTAGCATAGATTATTTCCCATGATATTCAAGCATGCCCTCTTAATATGGTGATTTCCAAGTGCTGATTTGAAGGGGAAATAGTGCAAAATTCCTTCATGGACTGACTGGTGAGTAGAAACAAACTTTAACAAAATTTAACAGCAGAAATAAGTGGTCTTGCAAAATGTATTCAAATATATTTGTATATGCAAGTGCATGATAACTTTCTAGTTTACTAATATTGGAAAGATAGAGTTTAATTTTGGAGTTGCTGTTAAAAACCCTTCTGGAAAATATAGTCCTAAGTAATTAAAGAAAACACAAATTATTTAGGTAGCATTCTTCATTTCTGAACTGAAGCTCCTTAAAGGAAGTCTGTGTTACAGCACACAGAGAAATACCCCACTAGTGTGATTTGAAAACTGAATAACTAAATCGGTGTTTCTAACCGAGCAATGGTTTTTGATTTAAATGGACCTCCTCTTCCACTGACAAAAGAGACTGAATTATCACTACCCTGTGACATGTTTATGTGGAAGACATCAACTTCTGGTGTTGGAGGGTCATCCCTACTTGACTGGACCCAAAGGCCTACCATTAAAAGATTTTCATTTGCTTTCTTCCTAGGAACATGAATTCAGCTAGTGGAGGAGTTCAGATCTGTCTGATTTTATGTGCAACGTCATGGTGATGTAGGTAGGAAGTGAAAAACGCTGCTGGGAAAGCTTTTGTGTATATTCTTAATGGGGAAAGTAAGTGTTTGCTTATCTGCTTTGTTTAATTGAGTTGGGATTATAATTGTTCAAGTTTTCATTCCTGACTGCTTTTGTAATGGGAACAGTGTTTGCAGTGTGTTTAGTCTTCCTGGGCATTGCTGGGTGCATTAGTCTAGCTTTATGAAGGATTTACATTTTATATTTGCTCATCATATTATTTTCATAAGAAACAAAAGGATCCCCAAATAAGCCCATCAGGCAAGGCTATGAACAGTTAAAAGGAAAGGATAGATGTTACATTAGGGATTTGTAAATTGAGTGTAGCAAGGTTGGCAAAGGGAAGTCAGAAAAGTACATATACTCTCAAAAGATAGCTATTATGGTTTAATAGTAGATGGCATACAGAAAAGAACTGATATAAAAGTTTATGGGATGCTTTTGTTCCCTGGTGGAAAACACAGAAGAAGAAAAAAATAAAATGAGAGACCAAAAGTATGAAAATATCTTTAAAACTAGCAAAATGTACGTGAGGCAAAATGAGAACTGTTCAATTTAAACCATTGTTTTAATAGACCTAATAGGTTTATTGCACAGGTTTTCTATTTTGGATAATAAGCATATGTTGGACAAGTTAGTGCTTCTGGCATTTAGAAATAAAAGTCAGTTTTCTGGTGAGAAAGATAGTCGGTTATGTATAGAAGTGGTGGTTAATATCAATGGATAAAAATAAAATTATGAAAGCTGTTATGTAAATATACTGGGAAATCATGAACTGAGGGGTGCAGAATGGATCTACATGTGGAACAAAATGATATCTGACCTTTTAAATTGTTTAGTTGTATTTCTCTATCTCCTTTCCTGTCTATTTATACAAACATACAAACATACATACATACAGTATCAAAGCTAGAGGGAGAGTCCAGAGTTTTAAGAAAATTCCCTCTGGTCATAAAGTAATCTATACCAGTGGGAAAATAGGAGGGAAATGTTACTCAGTAAAAAATTATTCTGTAAATAACTAATACATAATTTTGTAACTTCTTCTGAAACAGTTATCAGCTGTACCTGTTTGCAGACACTGTACTGGGTGGGCAAGAACACTTATGTGCTCTATAGTGTTTGCTGCAATGTTGAGTTTGGATTTTTGATTTTATATTTTTATATTTGGTAGTTCATGGGTTTGATATCTGCCACACTTATGGATTTTTTCAAGGATTCTGAAAAAAAATTATACTGAGCCAGAGATTTACTTCAAGCATATCTTGTTATGCTTCTTCAGCACAGAAAGAAGAGGAAGAATACTCTCTTTGATACATTTTGACCTGGAGCTTAGGAAATTCACCAAGAAAAGTAATATAACCTGAAAGAAAAGGAGAACAAGTTTGACACGGATGTACTATTTGGGATTTCACAAAATGTGGATAATGAGACCCTGTTAAAGGTTCTTTTATTGAATCAGAAAGTAGAACATAAGTAGAACATTTGGGAAATAGAAACAGGTTTTGATGACAGAATACTTACTTTTTTAAAATGGTCACACTGCATGTTTGAATTGACCAAATTTTACAAAAATTGAATATTGAGTTTGTTTAAGTCAAGTTCTTTCCTTTATTTCCCTTCTCAAAACATCCTTGCAAAAAGAATTTTACTCCATGCAAAGTACTGGAAAAAGTTAATTTTCATTATATGAAAAGAGTTAAAAGTAATTAGAGTGACTTCTTTAGTAAAATAAGTAAGCAAAACTTCATCTCGGTAAGTTTCTAAGGACAAATTAACTGCAGGATTCATTGGAGTTACACCACTGTGAAGGAAGTTCTTATTACCTAAAACAAATTATTCTGTTCAACTAGATATTAATGATATAGTGGTGCAAAGTAAATAAGCATATAATGAATTAAATTTGGTGGAAAGTCAATATATTGTCACGGTTTAATACATTTGTTTTTCAAATTCATAACCAAGTATGGTAGGAAATGAGAAGTGCATTATGGTTTTTAGTGAGCACTGGAATTAAAAGCATTAAAAGCTTCAAAAGCTAAATGTAAGTTAACCAATTAAAATAAAAAGTATATGGTTTATTTTCTTCATTTTTTAATTAGCATATTATTTAAAAAATAATTTTGACAAAGGATGTACTAAAGTTGCATTCTCTTCTGCCTGAACTCAGTGTTGTTGTGTGGAAAAATCTCTACCTACTGAAGCATGAGCACTGAAAGTCGCATTTGGAAAAGTATTGATTATTTCCTTTTAAAACAAGATAGCATAATACATCATCTATCACTGACATTCACAGATCATTACTGAAGTTCAAGTTTATCCAAATTTCTCCAGAGGTTAAAGCAATTTTTAAGGCTTGCATTAATCAATCAAGTCCACCTTAAGATTCAGATCATCTGGTTTACATATTTCCTGTAGTGGTGTTTGTCAGAAGCTTTGAAGCCACTTGAAAATCTTTGTACATCATGGTGAGCTTCAGATATCAATTGCCATTTATTCTTTTTTTATGCCTTTTGTCTCTCTACAGTCATTCTCTCCTATTTTTATAGATGCTTCCTTCTTTTTGATGTGATTCATAAAGACTATTTTTAAAACATATGGTGATCTTGTGCGTCATGAAGATGAGATACTTTACCCATGTTTTTGTGAGTATGAGATTATGAAATGTTTTCTGAGAGTGCTATCCTATTTCTCTGTACCAGTAAATCTCATGTATCACCTCCACAAATACAGATATTTCTTCAGATCCCAGTACTTCTAGGACCTTTGGAGCCAAGTGTTACTCAGGCTTACAGCAACTGTAAAGGTAAAATGATACTGTTTTTAATCAACTGATAAGATGCAAAGAATGAATCTTGACCATTTTCCTCCCTAAAGTCAAATTGTGTAACTCCTACATTATATGTTACCACCAACTTATTTTAAACATATGTACACTTCAAAGAATTATTCTTAATAAACTGTTTTGTTTGCTACTTTTTGTAAGGTGTAGAAACATTGAGGATGTGTAGGAAATTGGACTACTTGCTGGCTTGGGAGCAATTTGTATTAGATACTGTCTACTTCATCTCCTCTTACTGTTTGGTGTGGAAATTAACTCTCTTATGCCTATGGTGCCATGGAAAACATAATCTACTTTTTTAATAGCTTGTAGATCAAATAGCTCAACTCTGGGAAATGGGTTCCCATAAAAGCTCCATTTTGTTATGCTGGGCAGCAAATCCATATTATAGAAGCCATCTTCATTATTAATTGGTATTTCCCTAATTTAAAGTTTCCTCCAAGTAGTGTTAACATTTGATGATGGAAAATTAAGGCCAATAAGCTGTACAGTGTACGTGCTTTGTAAAATGAATTGGCCTCTTGGGAATAGAAGAGCTGCAAGTTCTGTAGTAACAATTACGTTTTTATGCCCCAAGACAGAAATAAATTGTGAAATGGGAAATTAATGCAAAAACTTAGTAGGAAAACTATCAGAAGTTTAGAATCTGAGCATGTAAAAATCATTGAAATACATCAAAGTATCTGTTTATGAATGATCACTTATATAGGAGCTGAGAGTTATAAATGAGGTTGTAGTATCCCATTTTCCTAACATCGAATACTGGCTAAAATCTTTACATTAAAAATGTGCATTATGTGAGTTCTACTTCCTTTTCCTGCAGGTTCCATTTTCCTCATTGCTTCAGGTAATAATTGTACAAAGAACAATTTATGAATAAAAAATAACATGAATTTCTAGTTTAATGATGGATAGATAATCATGGATGATATGGATATGAACAAATATTAATTAGATTCTGTAAGCTTCAGAGTAATTTATGATGCTATATTACATGTGATACTTTTGTTGTCAGTCTACAGAAGTTGTCAAAACAAGAAAACAAAAGTTATCAGTGAGGTGAGAGTGGATTCCTAAAAGAAATATCTAAAAGAACATCTGCAAGTCCATACTGTGGTAATGCTTGAAAATTTATATATCAAAATCTCTGGTGGCCAGTGCTGACTAGTGTCATCTTACCTTTTTTTCCATTTGTTATGCTGTTGTTCTTTTGAATTATAGAGCCTATGATCACTGGCAGCAGTTAGCAATAGTGTAAAGAGGGACGTAATATGCTTCCAAATCTATATTTATATAGGCTTCCATAATATCCATAATTGTATTAAAAATTCCCAGTGAACTCACTGCCCACAGGAATTAAATTCATCCTCTTTTGGTTTATTTAATCTGATTAAACTTTTCATGCTCTAGTATCTGCCTGCATATTTCCATGTTCACTGTGTGCATATGCCATGTGCAGGATAGAAAAATAATTTTTAAGCAATTTTAAACTTCCAGATGTTGAGAAACATACCTTTGGTTTTCATAAGTGCACAGCAATTGCCATTCACTTGTGCACATCTGACTTTCTGTTTGTGCTGGAGAGACTCTAGTGTGTATCAGAACAGACAGAAAATTACTAATTTTTGTGTCAGAGCATTCTCATCCCTGCTGAGGGTGAAACTTCTTTACTCACTTTTGCATGAGCACAAAAAATAAGCAAATAAAGGATCCCTCATCCTACTTAAAATATTTAGAAGTATTGTGACATGCTTAAGAGGGAGAAGCACCTAAGATTCATAAATGCTCATGGTCAAAAGGAACAACAAAAGAGTCAGAGGGTCTGTAAACAATCAGAAAGTTTTATTAGGAAATTACACACTTAGTATGGAAATTGGTATACTAGTCCCTGACCTACTATAAAAGCACACAACAGTGGGGTTTGAATAAAGGGGTAGGGTGAAGGAGAAAAGAGAAATTAAAAAGGGAGAGATGCATTAAAGAAAGAAGAGAAAAAAAGAAAAAAAGAGACAGAAGAGAGAAAATGTAAGAGCAAAAGGAAGAGGGAAAAGCGATCACCAGTCCTGGTTCCCGTGTTGATCCAGCCAATGGGCTGTCGATCCCAGCTTGAATGATAGGATTAAAAGATGTGGCTTCCCAAGGTTTGGCGAAAGTTTGCTTCAGAGTGAGAAGCTGAAGACAGACATATTGATAGTTCCTTTCACTTCAACGTCACAGCAGCTTATAAATAGTAAAGAACGATTTTTCAGGAAAGGCAAGTTCCTACAAAATTTTAGGGCCATAAGGTAAAGGCTTTCTAGACAGTGCCTGGGGAAAGATTAGCACTTTCAAACAGATTCCACTTCAGTCTGAAAAATGAGTAGGGAGCTGCCAGAAGCCAGCACTTGCTTATTGTCCAGTTAGACATGTATTAGATAATGGGAAGTGTCAAAATGAGCAGCTGGTTTTAAAACTCAAATCTCAGAACTTCACAAGCATTCCCTTGAAATCCTTGGTGTGAGATACTGGTGTTTTAATAAATATCTGCTTAGACTTAGACCATCTGAAATGCAGACCGTTTTCAAAAAAATTGAGGTGGTTGCTTAGTTTTTTGTTCAGTGTGTGGCTGCATTCCCTAATTAGTACTTTCAGACTGAGAGTGTTTGTTACTCTATTCACAGCATACAGGTGACTAAATTCTGCTTACGTCCCTTCGGACACATAAACTGGGAAGGAGGGCAGGGAAATTTAGGGTTTACCTTTAATGCTTGATGTGCCCCCTCTCTCTTCCTAAAGGAAAGAGTCCCATATCCCTATCTTCAGTCATTTTTCTATCTATTGTGTAGTCCTGAGGAAAAATACCACTGATTGCTAAAGAATTTTCTACAGTAGGGAGGCTATGTGTAGTTTAGGGAGTATGTGAAAGTGATTTATCTTTAATTTTGTGAGCTGACGATTCTGTTTATTTGAAAAAATAAAGAAGCATGCTGTTAACTTGGCAGTAAAATGGGAACTGCTGCTGAAAATTGCCAGTTGAGCAGTGGTCGGCCCAGTAATTCAGAAGGCAGTTGTTCTGAATTTTCCAACAGCCAGATTCGTGTTAGTTCTGTGGGAAATTATCTATCTATATAAATTCTTATTTTTCATGTAGTTCACAAAATAAAAGAGTGACATATAAACAGAGAGAGTAGTATACCTGATCAGTAGGTGGATAACAGTAAACACCCTCAGAACATTGCTATATTCAGCATTATGTGTTCAATAGGAAGCTGGTACTATCAATTATTTTTTTTTAATTCACCATCCCTTAAAATATTTGCATTTTTATACTGCTTTTTTTGTCAATATGTTTCAGCAAACTGCACCTATCTGATCTGTGTAATAGTCTCAGTGCTAACACAGGTCCAAGTGTATCAGATGTTTCACAGTGCACAGCTAATGAAATGTGACTTACATAATTTTTAGTAATTTAAGCATCCAGCAAAGCATCGTCCAGGGTGCTAGTGGCAGACATGCACTGAGCACACCTGGCTGAGCTCTTTGCAAGGAAGGCTGCGGCGACACTCCCTCATGGTGCTTGAAGGGCTGTCTCATGCAGCCACACATATGCCAGGCCACTGAGGTGGAATGAAAAGATCTGATTTTGAGATGTATGGTCATTTAAGTTTTTTGTCTCCTAACTAAAGGCTAAGTGATAGAAATCCGTTACATTTCATGGGGCTAGCTCTGCCACCATCTTATTCAGAATAGTGCCCATCATCTTCATACTCACTCTGATTATCTCCTGTGGCTTTAAGAACAAAGCTTGAGAAGACATTTTTCTTTTGTTCTTTTGTTGTGTTAACTGTGATGCAAAATATTCAGTACCGATGTTTTATTTCAGTGGAAGTTATGTTGGCCTTGTACTAATGCTGTCTGCCAGTCCTTCCTTAGAACACCAGTGAAGGATTTAGTCTATTATTTAAGGGATGAGAGGAGAGGCATTTCTTTTTGTCTTGCTTTATATTGTCTTTAGTGATTTTATTTTCCTGTGCACTTGCTGCAGTAGTTCAGGAGCCCTTGAGAAACAATACTACACTTCAAATCACTCCTTAAACACTGAAGAAGTTATCCTCTTTGTGACTGGGTGGGTTTGCTTTATCATGCAAGTTGACTGTTAATGGACAGGCTGTTCATTTCTATTGGCTTCACAACCAGCCTAATCAGTTCATTACTGAGCTTAACTAAAGTGTTCTCTTCTACTCTGCAAGAAAAAGACTTATGAAGCAAGCAGATGGGCACTTGACTGCCTTTGCTATCAATGTGTACTGTGTGCTGCACTTTAGATGGATGACTGGCAGTGATCCCAGGTTCTCCCCTTCCTGAGATGCTGTACTGCTACGATTCATGCTCATGGCTGCTGAGATTTTACATGTTCATTAAATAATGCAAGACCAAGGAAGGCACACATATGCATGCAGACACAGAACCTTAAAAACCCCCAGGTCTTACAGCAGTTTAACTTTTAATGCTATTGAGCAAATGAAGACTCAAAGTAAAACATTTATTGGAGAAAAAATTTAAGGGTAAATTGAATATTTTTGTCATGCATTCTCTGCTTTCTAGGTCGGCATCTCTTACAGAGGACTAATTTGTTATGACAGGTAAATGCATTTGCTGTCTAATTGTTTGAAATAGCATGATAGCAGCCATATTGCTGCAATATACTTGGTGTGAAGATTAAAGTAGATGTATTATTATCACTTTAATATTTTACTCTCCAAGTTGTCCCTTATCCAATATTTCACCATTATTTCCTCAGTCATTAAAAAAACCCCAAATCACCTGTATGAATCCTTTCACATACTTACGACCTTGCAGGAAAAATCTAAACAACCTACTATTATTGTAATTTTATATAAAATATATGCAGGTCAAAAAAACAGTAATCACCACCTGTGCATTCAAGTCCATAATTCTTACATTGTTCCTCTGGTGTTTAGTACACTTCCATTTATTAATGAGGAGTAGCTGCCCAAAAGGTTTCAGTATCAACAAAATAGTTTTTAGACAAATAGTATTAAAAATGCTTTAACAGTAATACAATTTTGTTCATAAAGGAAATTCTAAGACTCTGAATTTTGATTATCTTAGAGGCCTTTTCCAACCTTAATGATTCTATGATTCTGTGTAAGCCAATGCAGATTCATATCAAGCATAGGGAAGATCTTGCAGATAAATTATGAAGCAAGAAGGACTTACGGCATAAGTCATATCACTTAATTATGAAGCAAGAAATACTTATGGCGTAAGTCATATCACTTAAGCTGGTAATTCTTTAATTTCCACAGTAATGAGTGAGATAGAAGAGTAAAAGGAGTAAGAAAATAGCACTGTTAGCAGAACTGCCTTGTCATACCTTGTATAAGGTAAAAAGGTCACTATGCTTCATCTATTTAGAAAGGTTCTACTATTTGACCTATGCCAGTAAACAACAGGTCAGGGATGTTCTGTATGCCATTTGTACAAGAGGAAATCCCCTTTTGACAAAAACAAACTATATTTTTAACAGAACATGTCACTTTTGTAAGTTTTAAGGCATTAGGAAAGGCTATCCTGATAAAGTCAAAATGGAACTATTGAAGCATTTTAGAATGAAGTGTTTTATTTTACAAATAGATAATTCTTAGGATTATTTTAATGCTATTCGGTATAAGAAGAACAGGTTTTATAACCTCATGCCTCTGTCCATTTTTGAGTGTTCCCTCCATAATTTTTTAATGGAAAACATTTTATTCTATTTCATGGGTTTTCCATCAGAATGGAAAACCTATTTTGAAGATAGTTGTTAAATGTGGTTATACTTACAGTTATACAATGTCCCTCATGTGGATATAGCTATTTATTACTGTGGATGCAGAATGTCATATGAATAATTGTTGATGAGATTCTTTATAGTAATGATCTAGTGAAGCAGTGGGGAATCTGCCACTCACAACTTAAATTATTATAAGATTTTTATTATATTTTTAAAATATTGTCATTTTGTTTGGTTTGCTAAAGTAACTAAGAAATACAGCAGCTGCAGGCAAAAGCTTTCAGTCAAACACAGACGTTGTTATCTTGGTGTAGTCCATCATCCTGGCCAGAAAAACGTAGAGTTTGGGCTTATGAATTCTTGAGAGAATCCCTGATTATTGCTCTTTAGATCAACTTCATCATGTTTCATCATTTGAGGCCCAATCCAAAGCTCCTCGAATTCAACAGGATTCATGTGGGCTTCTATGGACTTTGGATCAGGAGGTCAAAAGGAGCTCCAAGTCTTATTACCCAGTGAGAACTAGTGGAGTTTGTTTCAAAAGGTGAAGCAGATATTGATCTTCTGTGTGAAACTCTATTACATGGTCTCCTAAACACTTAGACTAAGCTCTGGAATTGTTGTACAAGGTTCTGGCTTAATATGCAAGTCACATTGGCTGACCAAGTGTGAACCTAACAATCCCCTGAAATGTTATAGTCTACAAAATCTGGCTAACCACTTTAACCTTATTTCATGCCTACCTACTCAATAAATATTGTGCTGGTGTGTGTTTGTTTGATTCTACTAGGTGTTAATGTGAAAGGTTCGTATGTGCTTACACACAGAAAAAGCAATTTCAGAATCAGTCTGTAGTGGCTCCAGTATAAACACCTTGCCCCTTGACTCAAGGCTTCTCCACAGTGTATGTGATAATGTGATAATTTTCAAGCCTGAAGGTGAGAAGTGGATGCTAGCCTGGACCTGGGGTTTTCTTGAAATAGGAAGGGAAGAGAAATGGCAGAGCAGCCTAGAGAACTACGGCAAACATGGAAAATGGTGGGTTTGCTACTCCTGCTGCCCTGGAAAAGTTAGAAGGGGATAAGGATGTTGTCTCAGCAGCTGTGTTTGCTGGCTTAAGGGCGGCTGGGAGTAGATGCCCTGGAACACAGCCTAACCCTCACCTCAGCCTCAGTGGTGGCAGCAGCAGAACCATTTTTTTCCTAAGGTTTGCGGCAACTATGGATGATGTTTGCACCATGGCTATTGCTGTTTTTTCATCTTTTGTCTGAAGCAGCCACCCACTTTTTCTGTGCCTAAAGCTCATTCTGTTCTTCCAGTACTAATTCCTTTTTTGTTTTGTTTTGCTTTGAGAAATATTCAACACTCATTTATCTCCTTACAAAATCAGTTGCAAAGACACATGGCTTTTTCTAAAGACTTCAAAAATAACATTCTGGGGATTGATTGTGACATTGCAATTGCTCCTCCAATGCTAACATTGGAGTTACACTGCTAGGTGCAGGAAAAATAATAAAAAATATAAAAATCGCTCTGGTTCAGAGGTCTTGAAGTCCATCAAATATTTCAGAGGGCTTTAGTTCAAAAAGAGCTGTGAAGGTTGGCGGGAAGCATTCTCAATACAAATATTTTAAGAAGAATCAGTAACAATTTAATCCAGAATAATGAGGACAGCAATATTATAAGCATAATTAAGTAATAGTTTTAAGTGTGAAAGCTTCTTAATGTTTTGCTCAGATTACATTGAATAATGATCTATTTAAATAATCTTTATTTTGTTTCAATAAACATTATTATACCAGATTGCATATATAAATTACGGAAGGCAAAATACTTAACATTAAATTCTAAGACAAAAATCTTAATTTACAAAGAACTGGGGTCTCCTTATACTTTTGTAGTTAATTTCTAAATAACTTTGAAATTCATATATCCTTGAAACCATTGGGGTGTATTCATGTTCACATTAGTGTCTGTGAAAAAGTTCCAGCATAACAAAATATTTCCAAGGACTTTTATTTCTTTCAGTGATATATGGGCAATTTCCAAAGGAGTCTTTTGTCTTTTCTATGGAGAGAAAATGTCTGAAATCACAATGGGGCACCTTTCTTCATAAAAAAATAATAAAATCCCAGTGAAAACCAAACCTTTGTGTAGCCAGTATATTTTGGCAATTCCCATTACTTCAATCAGATATTCAAAATTATGTCTGTAAACAGGCATCAGGCAAGTGTAGCAAAAAGAATTTTCTCCCCCACTCATTTTATATGAAATAATTAGAACAATAAAACCTAAGACTGTTTTTTGCAGTCTCCAATGCAGTAATTCAATAAAATTGGAATCTGACATTTGTTGATTTAAGATTAGCAATAGTCAGCCACAAGGAGAAGACAGTGCATTATACACTTTTCTTTCTGACTTATGTTCCTAATCCTTGTAAAATGTCAAATTGAAGGTGAGAAGGAGCAAATCTCCTAAACAGGATTGTAACAAGAGAAACCCTTGCCATTTGACCTGCAAATACTTGCAGAGCATCATTTTTGCTGACAGTGGAGTGGTGATGATTTCATGCTGGTAAGCCTGAACACATCAAATGAATTTTGGTGACATTTGCTGCTCAGATCCTAGCTTTTCTTCTTCCAGTCATATGTGTAATATACTCTTACTGATTCTCCCTTCCAAGGTAACATACAGTGCAGATGCACTGAAGTGTGCAATTTAGGCAACTTCTTCCAGGCTGACTCCCACAAGAATAGCTGCCATATAGCTTGTGCTTCATTGCTTAGTTATAAAATAGAGCACATGCTCTATGGGCTCAGAAGAAATAAATAAATTAGATCAAACACAACTGGCTTATAACCTTTTACACACACACACACACACCCACACACCATTTTTTATTTGTTTAAGCAAACAGCTTAATGACAACTGAACTGCCTCTGAAACACGGACCTACACAGACATCAGCTACGTGTTGTCACAAAATTGATGCAGATTATACTGTTCTTATGATCTGCTGGATATTAATTTCAATATATATTTGAAGGCAGGAAAGAGCACTTCACTGAGTGTGTTCTGTATTTAGTTCTCTCTGTTTGTTCAATGTGAAAAAAATTCCTTTTTGTATTTTTTTCAAAAAAAAAGTACCAGTGTGCTTTTGAATTCCTCTTGTTTATTTTGTCCTTTCTGAACTTAGTATGACTTGGATAGATAACATATTTTCAACAATGTTATATCTTTGCATGTTAGCCGGTGTTTATGAAATGGCTGTTTTGTTGAATGCTGCTCTAAATGGCTTTTCTCCTTTATGTTGTAAGAACTCTTAATTTTTACCAGAAGAGAAGGGGACAACTTTACAAAACCAGCACTTTTCTACAAGTTAGGTCCTGGGTTTCTGCTGAGAAATCTATTTCAAGAAAAGCAAACTGTTTCCACAGAAAATCACCTTATCAAAACCACAGTTATTCATCAGAAAAGGTTTGGATGGAAGCACTTCATCCAGTCTCATTTCTTTCTGCACTAACAGCTGTCTTCAATGCACAAATCTTTGAATGCTTTCCAGTTATATCCCTGGGCCTCAAAGATTAGAGTTGTACCCTTCCCTCATTTGCAATTGCATGGTCAACACTCAGACCTCAAGCACAAGTTCAGTGTTTCATAACATTAACTTCTGATAGCCAACTTAAAATCTGTGAAAATTGAAAACATTCTCTTGAAGTAGCAATGATGTAGCATCTTTTTAAGTTCTGCATTCTCCTGTTTGGTTTAAAAATGTAAGAATATAGAGCAATGGAGGAACAAACAATGATTTTT
This sequence comes from Acanthisitta chloris, assembly GCF_000695815.1. Classification (NCBI taxonomy): domain Eukaryota; kingdom Metazoa; phylum Chordata; class Aves; order Passeriformes; family Acanthisittidae; genus Acanthisitta; species Acanthisitta chloris. Next base: position 50,750 of record NW_008661989.1, on the reverse strand, counting down.
GCATTTTTTTCTCTTCACAATAGCATTACTTTCAGTGTTCTATGTATAGTCTTTTAATATATTAATTTTCATTAATCTAAATTTAATGTTTACATTATTTCTTAATATTATAGCTAACAGAAACTAAACAATAATTCTTTCCTTATTGCAAGAGTCCATCGTACAATTTTGTACACTCTTCATTGTGCACACTTCAATAGTGAGGTGGTATAATATTACAAGATATGCAGGACTTAACGATCTTTTTACTGATGGCTTATGTGGTGTTCATTATTGTCATCAAATAATTTCTAAATACTGTGTGCATGGTATTAGGTTGTTACTGGCATGTAAGAATGAGAATAATAGGGAGTAATATAACAAGTAATAGGGAGTAAAAATGACAGCAGGACTTAGTCTTTATCAAGAAATTGATGTGTTTGAGAATAATGCATTCTAAATGTAGAGGTGTTAAAGTCCATGTTCTAAAAACAACTGTTAGCACTGCAGCAAAAGGGAATAGTAAAAACTACTGCTGCTAAAGCCAAATGCAATAAGTCATATCTGTGGCTCACTTATCAGCACTGGGATCTTTCACCAATATCCTAGGAAATTACAGATACTGTGCACTCTCCTCAGCTTTGTCTCATTCAGCCTGGATGGGCATGTTAAGGCATGAATGACTAGATTTTTCTACTCCTGGATATTTTTACATTTTGAAATATCCATTTCTGCCTTTTTCCACAGGTTGCTACGCACTCACCAAAGGTCAGCCCTCATGTGGTAAGTGTAGTTTCTTGATAAAGATCCCTGGTGAATTTCATGACATTTCTCATAAGTGGATGAGTCAGTGGGACTGTATCCACCTGACAAACAGAGGACAGGATCACACAGTGAGATACAGTTGATTGGACACATTTTTCATGCACAGAGAGCTAAGAAGAAATGTTACACTGAGCATAACTGTTTGAGCACCATTTTGAACCTAAACGAACATGCTCTATTGAGTAGTATGGTGTACTAGTCTGAGGGTCGTGATGCTTTCACATGCTATGTGACTATCATCTCATGTTGAGGTAGAGAACAAAAAGTGGATGACCATGCACACATCTGAGTTTTCTCTGCAGTGTTAGCAGGCCTTCTACTAATAGACGCCTCTGCTCTTAGTGGCAAGGAGAGTGATTAATCTTTGTGCTGAGTTGCTGTGTCATGCCTCTGCCTTTAAATTTTACACACTTTGAGAGTCAGTCCTAAAGAATAGTGTTATTTGGTGATCATTCAGGGCTTCCTACATTTAGCATAAAAGTTATACCAAGAGTTAAGGACTTTTGCTAAGTCTAGACCTCAAGAGACATGAGATTGGCAGGAGAAGTAACTAATGCTATATGAAATTTCATGGCTTGTACAGCCAGAAAAAAAACACCAACCTGTCTTATGACTGACAGAGAAGAAATACCAAGTCTTGTACAAGATGAGAAAGGGTAGGCACCATCTGCTGCTCTGTGGAGTGGGATTATAAAATATGTCAGTCATGCCATTGCTGAGAAAAGCAGAGAAAATGCTGCATGTCACTGCATCTGTTATCACAGGTACAAACTCCAGGATAGGAAAAATTGCCTGATACAATGCAAAGAAGTTGCTGCTGGTGGTTCTGTGAGCCTCAGCACTCCTGCATGTTCAAGCACTAGATTCCAGGGATAGACTTCATCCTGATGGAGGAGGAAGCATGCAGAGAAATGCAAGGGAAACCTAATATTTAATTTAGCCTTTGTCAGTAGAGGAAAGATAAATTATTTCTAGTCTAAGATTTATTTTTTTCCCATGTGATGTCATATCTATCCTATTCCTAAACCAGAAGCTTAGATAGCTTCATGTTTAATATCGAGGGCATTCTGGTTCTCAAGAGACTTGCATTCAACACAGGCATCAGTGTTGTTGGAGACATGCTCTTGGCCGAAGACAGTCTGGCCCAGGTCAAAGGAGAGAAGGTCAAATTTTTCAATGGGCAACTTTTGCACATGCAGAGAACAAGTCAGAATAAAGGGACTGGAATAGTCAGTGCAAAGTTGCATGGAATGCCTGGGTGAGTCCTAGTGCTCTAGAAAAAACATAATCTGTTTTATTCTACTATAAGGCCTGGATCAGTGATACAATACTGTTGAGTTAATGTCAGAAAAACTGAAGTGTGGAGATAAAAACAATAAGAATTGGTTTCCTAGTGTAGTTTAGAGTGCTGCGAGGAATGCGATGTGGAGTATATATGAAGGATGTTTTGTGCATATCTTGTCATCTTGTGTTTCAGTCTCCTACTGCATAGATTTCTTTAAGCAGTACTTGATTAAATTTTCAGTTTCCAGAAATATCATTTTATTGATCACTTGAAGTGTGTTACTTCTTGTCTTCATATTTGACTGTGGCAGAGATGCTGGTTCGTGCTGTCAGCTTCATAAGTTTGGGAATGCTAAAAGACAAAAATCTGACTGGTTTTTTTTTCCTGTTGAACATTTTAATTTTATCTTCTTCCACAAGGATAGCATATCCAGACCCAGAGAGCATTTTCCAGAGAAATCCCAGTTTCTGATGGTGTTTACAGAACATCTATAATTTTTTAGAGATTTGATTACATGTGAACCCATGGCAAGAGCACTGCTGATCAGATTCTGGCGCTGCATTACCATTTACATTGATGCAATGTATCTGAGCTCAGAAATATTGCAGTCCATTTTTCACTAATGTAAGTCACAAATAGACCCACAATCATTTGACTCATTGAACAGTGGGTAACACAGATGAATTTAGAAATGATGTAAGAGATTTGATTGCTGTTCTCTTGACCCTGCCTTTGCCCTTTAAGTATTTGGTTTTGGTTTGTTGCAAACCTAGTTAAACTGCTCTGTATATTTCTGATTCTGTCTTCTATTTCTAGAGAAGCAGTTTCTATAGAAAATGGCACAGAATCTTAACAGATATGTTCTTGTCATCTGATTTGAGACAAAATTACCATTTCCATATCTATATAGATTTCTGTATTGATTTTTAGAACAACAGTACATGAAATCTAAAAGATATTTTGAGGTAAGAATATTAAAGAAAGTCCTGGTCCCACTCCTAAGGAGTCAAAAGGTGAAAATAATACAATAACTGATTGAAAATAATAAAAACAATCAAAGAAATAATCCCCAAAATGAAAGCCCTTTTTAAATTTTCTATACATGCACATGTATTATGCATACTTCTATTATGTGTGTTATATATTACATATGCTCCCAAAAAAAAAAAAAAGCTGTAAAAGCTGCAAGGAGTATTTGGGAAATTTATAGTTATTCATTCACAAATTGCCAGGAAATTTCTGATTCTGCTCTGTGGTTTTTTAAAAACAAGAAAGGAGTCTGCCTTTCAGATCCCAAAAGTACAGCTGGTAAAAAAAAAAGCTTTCCTTTCAGTAGAAAATGAATCATAATTTATATGGTATTCATTGGAAGGACATAAATATGGAAAGCTAACTTATCACTTCTGTGACAATCCGTATTTTGAAAGGCATATTTTTTTCGGTGACTTGTACCTCAGTAAGAAATAATATATTGAACAAAAGAATCTGAAAATATTCTAACAAATTTAATTGAACTGTATTAGGTTTTGAAACATATTTTGTTAATTTTATTATACTTCAGTGATATCTTTAGACTGCATTGCTTAGATATATAGATATTTAGAGAAAAAATGCAAAAATTGCTTATATTAGAAGTCAGCTTTTAAGAAATAAGCTTAGAGACCAGCTGCAAAAAGAAAATCCAGGGAAATGGGAATTTTGCAATAAAAACTGATGTCTATTTTAAAGATCATCAGTTTTGGAAGACTTAGCAACTTTGTCCAGCAAATTAAAAATAATAAGTAATATTAATTTTTCTACCTGGGAGGGAGAAAATACAACCAACAATGGAATATTAATGAAAAAAAAAAAGATTAGAAACCACAAACCAAATAACTTTCTGCCTATATTTTATATTAAAGATTTGCCAGCTAATAACGATGATGTTGATGATCATGTGGAGAAACATGATGATTCTGTAGCTGCATTCTCTAATTCTTTGAACAAATACTAGGACCTGGTTGACAGAACACAATTATTCTAAGTAATTGCCTACTAGCACAAAGGGTAAATTTTCTCTTGACATTTGGAGCTTGAACAGCATTTATTTTAACTTGACCATAATTGGTAAAAGACCACCGCACTTCCAGTATGTATGTAGAGAAGATATGGGTCCGATGAATCCTAATAGAGATATTAAATCTTCATAAATGTTTATCTTAAAACCTGAAGATAAAAAGAAAATATAAAGATCATTCATATTTGAATGGAAGCTGGGAGCTGTTATAACCTGCTAAAAACAAAGAGCTCTGACACAACTGCTGAAACTACTATATAGTTAATAACGGCTAAAACTGTAATTTTGCAATTCTAAAACCCTTATAGATTTTATAGCAGTAGTAGTAATTTGGTGAAAAACAGATGCTACTAGATACATATAGTAAAATATCTGTCCATGGGTCTGAAGTTCTACCTACAAATTTGTCCAGTCTGTTTGGGAGGTCAAGAAAATATGACTCTAGTGGTCTAGACCTTAAATTAATATTTGCGTTTGATTATGAGGTACATTTTTTAGCATCATATTAAGAACTCACCTATTTTAACTTTCTTGCTAAGCCTGACTATTTATATCCTTATGATACAATTATAGTATAACTGCATGTGATATTGTTTTGCTTGGAAGATTGAAGGGAAAATTTTTTAGTAATTTTTTTTGTTAAAAAACACTGTGCAAGGTTTTAAATATTTCTTTTAATGACTGAAGATATCAATTTTTCCTCCTTAAATTGTTCAGTAAGATTTCGATGTTAGCGGCTGCTTTTCATAGAGGAAACAAAAAAATTCCCACTCTATTATCCAACTGAGTGAAAAGAATAATTTTTACAAAAGAACTATAAAAGACAGATGAATACAATCCCAGGGAAGCATGCTGGCTGGTTGCTTGGCTTCAAAAGTCTGAGTCTATTGAAGTTTCAAAAATCAAGGACAAAAAGCTTTACACAATAAAATACTGATACCAAGACACAGGTTTAGTATATATTTTATCAGTATTATGCAACTAGAAAGCCATCAGCTCATATATTGACTTAATATTGAATATTGATTCATATTGTATTATGACATTCATGAAGATAAAATGTACTTATTGCATTAAATTTCTGTATGTAGAAATGCAACATATTCTAAGTTTGATGTTGTTAGGGACTGAATTATGCAGAATGTATCTCTATTTTGTTATCTGCAATTACATTATGTAGGCTTGCTGACTGTCTAAATTGCTGTATTTGATCGGAAACTCCAGAACTACTTTTGTGTGGGAAAGTTCGCTACTGGTGTTTTCTGGATTCCACAGTCCAGAGAAGGGCCACCAGGATGATTAGAGGGCTGGAGCACCTCTCCTATGAGGAAAGTCTGAGAGAACTGGGCTTGTTCAGCCTGAGAAAGAGAAAGCTGTGGGATGCCTCCAGTACCTGAAGGCAGCGTATGAGAAAAATGGAGAGGGACCATTTACAAGAGCACTTTGAGGCAGAACAAGGGGGAAATGGTTTAAAACTGAAACTATTGGTTTAGATTAGATGCTAGGAAGAAATTCTTCACTGTATGAGGAAAGTCTGAGAGAACTGGGCTTGTTCAGCCTGAGAAAGAGAAAGCTGTGGGATGCCTCCAGTACCTGAAGGCAGCGTATGAGAAAAATGGAGAGGGACCATTTACAAGAGCACTTTGAGGCAGAACAAGGGGGAAATGGTTTAAAACTGAAACTATTGGTTTAGATTAGATGCTAGGAAGAAATTCTTCACTGTAAGGGGGATGAGGCACTGGATTGCCCAGAGTAGATTAGATGCTAGGAAGAAATTCTTCACTGTAAGGGGGATGAGGCACTGGAACAGGTTGCCCAGAGAAGTGGTAGATGCCCCATGCTTGGAAGTGTTCAAGGCCAGGTTCAATGGGGCTCTGAGCAACCTGGTCTACTGAAAGGGGAGTTGGAAGTAGATGATCTTTAAAGGTCCCTTCCAACCCAAGCTGCCCCATGTTTCTGTGATTCTATGTGTGCTATGTCTTTCCCATGCTGTCTATGATCAGCTGGGCAAGGCTTAATACTCAGTTACTTGTGCTAAATTAACTATTTCTATTATAATATTATGCCATTATAAGAAGATATATATATAAAAACAGAGAGAGACATTGTAGAGTATTTAGAGGGTGTATATATATGTAAAGAAAGCGTGTGTGAATATGTGCACACGCACACATACACAAACATTTCTTTATAATATGTTGCCACTTAAGTGAAGTTTGGAGCCTGTTGTTCTCAGCAGTGAACATACTTCTGGTAAAAAGCAATTGCTCCCACAGATTTGTTTCCTATGTGACATGCAGTCTACAGAAAGGAAATAGGCACTGCACCAAATTGCCTTGCTCAGAAACATGCAGCAAATTGGTGATTAGTGTTCCCTTTCATAGTCAGACCAGTGATATGTCCATTATACAGCAACACTTCCTCCCCAGGAAGGATAAGAAGGAAAATATCCAAAGTTCTGAAGGGCAGTGTTTGAAAACTGAATTCTTTCTCTATGGTTTTTATGAGTGAATACCACCTATTTTAATTATTATTATTTATGCAGAAAAAGTTTAAAACTGAGTAAAAACGTGCCAAGCAGTAAGCTGAAAAACTAAATAGAGAAGTCAGTCCACTGGAAGTAGGGATCTAAAGTTCAGGTGAGCAGCAAAGGAGAGTAATAACGGTATCATAGTGATCCCTTAAATAGCCCTCATTTGGAAACTTTATTGCTTTATAAGGAACATTTTACCCTCACAGATAATATAAAGAGTCATTTATATTTTTTATACTTTTGCTATCAGTATATTCTGTCCTTTGAATATCCTTGATAGCTGTGACTAAATTGCCTCTATTATGCTTAGACATTATAGACAAGAAACCCTTTAGCACTGTTGCAGTTTATTCTAGAAAATCTATACAAAATATTAAAAAAATAGAGTATTTTCTGATCTTTTTTTTTCTGGAAAAAACCAGGAGCATTGATAACGACATTATGATATGGTTTTCTCTGTTGATTTACTGATAAGTTTAATGTCACACTGTGACTTTGTATGGTGCTCTCATCACCTGGGTGAATTTAGATGCATCATGTCAAACCAAATGTTAAAATGAACTCCTCCCAATACAGTTTGATATTTTACTATATATTAGAGGGTAAAAAAAAAGATAGTAGTCCTTTCAAAGGCACATTTGTCCCCTCCCAATACAGTTTGATATTTTACAATATATTAGAGGGTAAAAAAAAAGACAGTAGTCCTTTCAAAGGCACATTTGTTTCCCTATGATAGAAAAAGGCTTAAAATTGTGGTGAAAATATTGTGGATTTAGCTGTCCATAAACTGAAATAGTTGCATAGAGTATTTAGTAAAATAAAACAGCCCCTCAGAATATTTATCACTCCCCTGTTCCTCAATAAAACTTGTGGAAAGATTTGAAGTAGGCAGTTAAGCTCTGTAGGCCACCATAATTGGAGCTGTCAGGTGTAAAGTATGGTTTTCTCCCTGTTCTTCACAGTTTATGTTTCCAGAAATGAGCTGAAACTCTCACAACTGTCATTTCTTTCTACCTTTGTAGATAATTTCATCTACAGACACCAAACAGTACTAGTTGTATTTTTGAATTTTATTTTTTAAGAATCAATAAAGTCATTAAGTAAAATAAAGGACTGATTCCTATGCCAGAAATAGCCTAAATGCATAACTAGGACTTCTTAATAAATAACTAACTACTGGACCTGAGCACAAACTGGTCCTTCATATCTAAGTCAAGCTTTACTAGATCATAAATGGTCATATTCAGATGTATTTATTCAGAGAAATGGGTGTTTATTAGTGGCTTCAAAGACAGGCAAGGAGTGAGGAATTCCTGGGACACGGCTTGTAAACTGTGCACCAGTTGTCATCTGATGACCAGAAAACTGCCTGAAATGCCCTGGTCCTCTTGGTGGGTTTAGGGGAAGGTAATTTTGAATTACTCTGGGCAGTGCATGGGAGAAATAATGCAATTCTCAGGAGGTTTAGCAAGAAATAATTTTCACTTATAAGCTTTGGGTCACCCATGTGGAACAAGACACTTGGCAAAAGGCTAATCAGTAAACTTCACAGCATTAAAACACAGTGCAAACTTTAACAGCACACCTTAGAGAACAAAGCCCTTAGCCAGCCATTGAATATGGCGCTTAGCAAGTCATTAAGGGGATACTTCTCAGGTCGGCTTGCAATTTATAATTTGAGAAGGAGAAGATAAGCAAAGAAAAAGAGAGAATGGGAGAAAAACAGATGAGAAAGCTAGAGAGATAGTCACCACCTGTGGATCCAGCATCATCTCATCAGAGCCCCATGTAGCAAGTCTCACAGTCGTTTTATCCACTCCCTTTGCCCAGGGCCCTCCCCACCATGAGGTCACACTTGCACCTGTTCTTTAGGCAGAGCCAAGGTGCTTGGGCATTCATCTCGAGGCTTGCAGCAAGGCCACGTGGTCGACCACCACCATCTCAGGGCTCACATCAGAGCCTTGTGGTCAACCGAGGCCATTACAGTGCAGACTGGCAGTTACCTGCTGAGACTCCAGGTCATGGTGGGGAAACACCCACACCTATGCAGAGCTCGCACTGTTCCCCCACCGCTTTCCCACCTGCTTGTTTTGAGACAGGTAACCTTTCCTCCAGCCTCTGACACTGCCTGACGCTGATAAATTGACAAAGGCTAAGCTACTGATATTACTTCCTACGAAAGCTCAAATCAGTGTTAGACTGCTTGGAACTTGTCCCATTTCTTATGATTCAGGGTTTAGTTGTTCCCTGAGCACATTTCAGAGGTTAGAAGAACTGTTCACAACTTCTTTTAATGCTTATTATTAGTAGAAGGTCCACCTCAAATTGTAAACATATGCTCTGAGGAGAATGAAGATCCTATCAGCAAGATTTGGAATTATAACTTCATACTGACAGCTGACTCCCTTCAAATACCTAATATTCCTGTGAGGTTGTACGCCGTTCTTCTGTTTGGCCCAGATTAAACTTTTTTTTTTCCAGTTGTTTGAGATAAGCAATGGAATTAAGAGTATTTTCTATAAGAAGGAAAAAGTTAGTGGAGGGATTGTGCACTTCAACCGAGGTATGCAGAGTATGCATCTTTGGAAATTACGACTAAGACAACACTTCTCTAACAAGTTCACAGCAGTCCTGAAGTACTCATATGTATGCAGTATGTCTTAAAACTTTACCAAAAATTCTATTTTTGTTGAAGCCCCTTGCCAGACACATGCCTCATGTAGTTGACTGAAATCAAGAACTATCCCCAAAACTAGTTTGATTTTATCCCTTGGACATCTGCAGCCTCTAGTTGAAGATGTAGCAATCTTCTTGCAGAAGAAGGCAATTGATAGAAGATAACAAGGCTCCAGAGGAAATGAACACATATATTTTCCTCTTTCAGTAATTGCCTATACTGTGGAGATGATTGTTTAGAACTACCTCTGATTACTAATAAACTAAATAAAGGCTGCAAATGGAAGTAGCTTATGTCCTGAAATAAATGAATTGCTTACAATGGGCAGTATTAGCAAGCTCACTGTGATTTTTATATTGATTCACTTAAAGCTTTTTATGGTTAATAAGCTGAGAATGACAAGTACAAGGAATATTATTCATATAAATAATAGTGATTTAGAGAGTCTTCATCCATAATTACATTCATGTTAAACCCTCACAAGCACTATTGAATAAAGTTCTGAAGGCTCTGAGTAAAATTGTATTCATTTAAACCCCAATTGCATTTCTTTGTCCAAAGTCAGTTTTAGTTATTCAGTGTTTTATACTTGTGTTACTGATTGCTTTCTGTTGCTCTCTGCATAACATTGCACTATTACTATATCTATACAAAACAAAAACCAACTGGAACCAGAAAGCCCTGACTAAAGTTGTATATGGCTAAAGCTGTATGAATTAGCATAGGTTCTGAAACAAAAAGTCCATAAAAAGGACTTATGTCTTCAGTGTGTCTGGGAACATAATGAGAAGTGATCTCTCCACTCTCTAAAGGAGTACATCTAAAGCACAAGTAAATTTAATTTGGATAAAATAGTTTTCAGGCTAACTAAATACTCACCCAAAGTAGATGAATGCTTAAAAAAAGGAATTATATTGGTATCTGAGAAGCAATTACTTGATCTGCAATGACTTCCAGTACTACATTGAGAAAGGTCTCTTTCTGTTCAGTACTCTTCTGGCAATATGGAAGAGTATATAGCTCTCCTACCTAACAAGGCTGACAAATACTATTACAAAATTTGAAATTCTCAGATATTAAGGTAGCGACAACTGTGAATTTTTAGGACTAGAGTTTTATGTGGCCTGTAAAATACACTAGGAAAATGATCAATAAATTTCATGATCTTCACAACAATAAGAACATCTTGAAGGTCTTTGCTAATTACACACAGTGATACCTTTGCATTTTATACTGCACAATGAAAAGGACTTACATTGTAGTGAAATGAGAAGAATAATTTAATTTTATGTATGTCTGTGTTTATGTATTAGCTTATTTACTTACTTACTTACTTGAATGTTACCTTAGTGTATTGTGAGATGCCAAATAATTTCTTTTTTCCTAAAGACTTTTCTGTATGTAACCAGTTGCTTCCATATGTAATACTTGTATTACTAGGAAGGGTTCATCTTTCAACTACATTACCCAAGGAGTTTATAACCCAAATTCAAGGACTCAAATGTCTTTCTGTTTTGTTTAAAGTCACTGAGATAATAATCAGTTTGCATCTAAGAGTACCTATCTTCAATCACTGGAATTCCACCTTCCATCCTTGATTTTATCACAGTATGTTCTTGTTTTATACCTCTAAGAATATCTTGAGTTTCAGTGAGTAGCACATTCTTCTTTACAAGGAACGATACTTTTCTTTGAAAGAACATGAATCTGATATTTCTTTGTCACTTCACTAGTGTGAATATTCAGCACATTGAAAGCTTTTCACTTTGCTACAGTTGCCATGTATACCATTCAGTATCTGCCCTTCACTTGATGATTAATCCCATCATTTCATCCAGATGTATATTGGATTCTTATCACAGAAAATTCTATATATGTGTAAAAATTTTTACACTTTTCATTTGGAATAATATCATAGTATGAATTTTTTTTTGGGTTGGTTTGTTTGGGTTTTTCTTGTTGTTTGTTTGTTGGGTTATCAGTGATTTTCTTAAGTTCCAGTGTAAAGAAGCAAGTGTGGAACTCCTGACAGGATGACATTTCTTTAAAGAAAATGCTAACTTTCATCAGCAAGAAAAAACATGCCTACTACTAAAGGGTTGTGCTGGTTTGAAAGCAAACCAGTGAGAGACTCCAAGTCAGAAATACAATTTAATAGGGAAAACAAAAAAAAAAATAAATGCAACAGTATAAAAAGAAACCACTGTCAGAGTCAGAAAGCAACCTGACACCCTGTCAGTCAGGGTGTTGGTAGTAGTCCCATTAAATGGTGGCTGCAAGTCCTCCTGGAGTGACGGGTCTGTTGGAGCAGTGATCCTGTAGGTCTGGTCTTCACCTGAAGGTCCAGTGGTAGCTCTTGTCCTCTGGGAATCCAGTAGGTAAGGGCTCCATGTGCTAGTCCAAACTCCAGATTATAAACAGGTGGGAATGCTTGGCTCCCCCCCCCTTGGGGTGAAGCATCTCACAATGGGATGATGTAATTCTGTGAGTCATGTGGTGGCTCCTTGACAGCCCATTAAACAGAGACAGATTCCTGAGGGAGTTATCAGGGATGAGTCATTGTAGGAGATAAAGAGCACTGCCCCACCTGCTTTAACAGCTTGTGAAGATGATAATAGATTACATACTATTGGTTACATCTTACATTGTAACCTAGGGCAAGGGTAATATTCTAAGGCTGAAGGAGAAGCAGTTAACATATATGCAAAACCCAAGTATTACTTCTTAAAAATTGAAAAATAACAGGGAAACTTTTTAACTGCAACCTAAAGAAGTTATGCACTGTTCTTCAGTGATTCCAGAGTTTACTTACCCTGTTTGTTTCACTTAGACTTGTTAAGATGTCCAGGAAAAAGACCAAACAAATAAAAGTATATGGAATTGAAAATATCTTCATTAACTTCTGTGAATGTGAGAGTTAATTAGGTGTATGTAGTATGTATGTGTAAGGATGTTTTATACAGATATTAAGTAATAAAATTGATCACATTTATAAAACTAGACTGTCTGTGAAAATACTTATATTTGTTCTACTTTCAAAAGAAGGCCAGAGGACCTAAAGGAATAGATCTGTTTAAAGATACTGCAGATGATTACTCTACCTATGCTTAGATCAATCTGGTACATCTTTGCATGGTTTTATAATAATACTTGTTTAAAGCTAAATGTCATTTGACCCAAACTATTTATATCTTGCTATTGAACACACAAAGGGAGAAGAATCATTTATATAAATAGCTGATTCAAAAAACTCACCTTCTCTAACACAGATGTGCAAGATGTGGTTTACAGAAGAGAAAGAACTGAAACCAGCAATACATAAAGAATAAAATCATACATGCGCAATCATGAAAGTAACATCATTGGCGGCATATTGATCACACACACAGGTAAGCACACTTTTAGAGAGTGGTTTGATACAAATGTGTTGAGTGGTACCAGATTTTTCATAAAACAGGAAAATAAAAACGTGTCAGTATTCTTTAAAAGGACAAAATATGCAGTTACTGGTGAGGCACTATTGTGTCTTTAACTGTATTCTCTATCTCTGTGTGTTTCCTACTTTGGGAACCTCAAATGACATTATGCATGGCAAAATCAGCAATGAATAATGTACTTTTTATGCGGTTCTTTCCTTTGAAGAATCCAATGTTGAAATATTAATTAGTTTTCTGTGTAAGTCCTAGATAGCTTTTCCTCAGCAAAGCCTTTACAGAACAAGGGAAAAGATTTATCCTCCACTACTCTAAAACTCTAAAGTAGAACAGGCAGTAAATGGCATCAACATATTTTGAACTAGCAAAGCCTAAAAAACCCCATAATTAAGTCCAAGTATAATATCAGTCTGCAAATACTAGCAGTCTCAGTGATACTGGTTTGAATCAGAAAAATCTTGTATGCAGGCTTAGTTTTTATACAAGTTACATACAATTCATATGCTACATATTTCTATGACTTCTCATCTTTTTCCATGACACACATTACTAGAAAAAAATAAGCTGTTATATTAACTCATATTAAAATATTACTCTTCAATATTTTAAACTTTTTTCCATATCAGATTTGAAAATGTACATATGTGCAGACCCTTCCCAAAAGACTTGGACAGAAATTCAAAACTATGTAAGCAGAATGTGGGGATTATGGTGGGGGTGTTTTTCTCATAAATAAGACTTGAACACTGTGTTTGTCTCTGGATGTTTCCTTTCAGAAATTAAAATTGATGAATCTGGATGGATTGGCTCCGGAGAAGTCAAATTCTCAGTGAAGACAAAGAAAAAACACATAGAATTGTAATGTCATGTAGTTTTTTCATCTCTATTCTGCAGGCAACAAGAAAAACTAAGAGGTAACATGTTCCTATTTCACAACAGGGTATTTTGTTATTATTATTTTATTTATTAATGGGGAATGAAGTCTAACAAGTTGCTATATGGTTTTTGAATTTGTCTTACTTTGAATTACTTAATTGCTATTGAGGCTTACCTAATGAATTTACTGTTATGATTCTAAACTGTTGGATACTTTTCAGTAGGTATTATATATATCAGAATTATATAGACGTGTAGTGCAAGACATATCCCTTTAAAATGTGGTTCAAAACATGCTGGTTTGAAATCCTATAGGACCTTCAGAAGAGCTATGTCTTCAGCTTCAGAAGAGCTACGAAATTTTTAAGCCGCTGGAGCCTCTGGTAAACTAAGTTTGCCCTTTTAAACATGCATTTAAATCTCCACGAAGATTGCTTTTCATGCAGATTACATTTCATGCAGATTTGATTCCCATTATTTTATTTTTCCTGGGCAAGAAAACATTGGTATACTTTTCCGACATGTTTTGCTCTAACTGTACACTTATGCAAGGGATTTGCAAAGGCAGACAGACAGCCATCCTAATTGAACACTAAGAATAGGATGCACTTTCAAAACAAGAGTATATGTGCTTGGCAGGTTGCTGAAACAGGGAAATGTCATTTCTGTAATTGCAGTTAGTGCCATTCGATATCATGCTGGTTAAGCACTGTTCTGTATTTCCATATCCAGATTCATTCATGTATCTAACAAGAGGAAAGGAAGAAAAGAAAAATTAGAATTTTTAGCTATATAATCCTTACTATTTCTTTATCTTAATTAGGAAAATCTATTTTCGTGCAGTCGTGTTAAAGGTGTGTCTTAAACCAGCAATTGGTAACAAATGTAATGTTAAGTCTGACACATCAGCCTCAGGTTATTTGGATCTGTTATTATTATTGAAAAATGGAGAAACAAGAGTATATTTTGCCCATATTTTGCATTCATGCTTTTCAGTGTTCAGTCTAACAAAATATTTAGCCAAGAATACGTTCCAATTGTACAACTCAAAGACTTGCAGCTATGCTTCTGTTGATATAGTAGGTTGAGTTAAAGCAGAGTAACAGAACAGATTTCCTTGGCTTTGCATGTAAACGGATAGATTCCATTTGAAGATTTGGTTTAAGTTTGTTCTCTCCCTTTCAGTGGCCATGTTTTGCAGACCATCTCAAGACCAGAATAAAGTTTTTACTGCTTAAATTGGGGTTTTGAGCTGTTTGGCATGCAGTTTTTATCTGAAGTAAAAATCACAGATTGAATTTCTTGGAGTTTGGGAGCAGGGAAGGGGTAGGTCTCAGGGGTGGGGGAAGTGGTGTTGTTTGGTAGGTTGGTTTGGTTTGATTTTGGAGGGGTTTGTCTGTTTTTCTCAGGGTTTTTTTTTATTCTAATGGTGAAAGATATAGGATGGCAGGAATTTTTTTCCTTCTTTTTGTTTTCCATTCAGTGCATTAAAAACTTGAGTCAACATTTTAACCTATAGATTGCTGCTAGTGGCGAGTCACATACAATAATTATTCAGTTCGGATTTTGAAGAAGGCCTTAGTCAATTCATAAAGATGTTGTAAGCCTGTTTGTGTGTCTTTTGGGCATGATCTCAGTGATTCCAGAAGGGGCCTTCCTATCACACACAGTTACTTACAGAGAGAAAGTCATAGACATAATTGTCTAAATAACTAAGTATACTTGTAAATGAAATTAATATCTAATATTATTGAACTGTATGAATCACTTATAAGCACATTATCATTTAATACATGGCTACATTTTTTCCCCCAAATATCCAGTGGAATCATGTAATTAGAACGTTTCTCCAGAAGGTGTCTGAAATTACTTTAAAGGTAAAAACATCCATAAGAAAAAGAAAACAAAACATGAATGGCTTAGGAATGAACAGGGGAAAAACTAGTCACAAACAGCACATCAAACATATTATTCAGTTCAATCGTCTAAGGAAGATGATAAGGAGTAAAACACCTCTATTATACACCACAGTTGGTGATCTGACCAACAACATCATGGCAGAGGCCAGAGCTGATTTCAGATTGCACTATTGGACCAGTACCTTCCAGGACTATGTATCCTTGCTGCATTCAGCCTTTATGTTACCTTTTTGTTTAAACTTATTTTTTAAAGTTACTCTCTTTTCTCCTCAGATATTTGTACTGTGCTGCAGATCTTTGATCTACTGATATGCAAACATGTTAATATGCCTAAGTCATCGCTCACACTGGTCAGCAGGGAGAAAACTGCAATGCATCAATCTCCAGAATGTGATACTGCCATGATCAAAGTAGCTGGACATACTTTATTTGAGGTTTTAAAAGATGGAAGATAACCTATTATTATTCCATGGACTTTTCTATTTAGAAACAATAATTTCAATGTATTAGGAAAAATAAAATAGAAAAAAAGACAACAAACAAGAAAGTCACACAGCTGAAAACAGTGCAGATAAAGTAAGTTCAGAGTTTCTTTCTCTTTTGGGGTTTGCAGACTGTTGTTCTGTGTAAGGAAGTTACTCGATAGGGTCTACTGAAACTTCTGCATTAGATATGAAGGTCTATACTAATCTATAGCTCCCTCCTCCTGGGTAGAAGCCTATAAATATGATGTAGCCAGATATCTGAAATTTCTAAAGTGCAAAGAAGTTTCTAAAGGTGTTCTATATTAGGTAATAGTAAATGAATACTTTTCACATTAAATGCCATTCATTTTAATATTACATTTAATTTTAAGATGAAACAGACAGGAAAGAATCACAGATGAGTTGAATGTGCAAGAGATTCTAACTGTGACCAAAGCAAGTTAGAGAATACAGAAGAGTAAGACAAAGATAAATAACTAATGAAACTTCAAAGCAAAAGAGCAACATTTTTATTTTTTTATTCCCCTCTGCTAGCTGGTCTCAGACACACAGTCCTCACAGTAGCTGGTCCTGGGTCCATGCTCTGCTCAGTTGCCTCTCACACAGACAAACAAACACAGACATGCCTCTCGTTGACCCTCAGACCCCACAGTCTCTCTGAAAGTTGTCCAGGACTCCTCTGGTCCTGTAGGTGTCTTGTCCAAGTAACTTGCTCTGGAATACCCATACACCTACCCCAGATCACTTAACCCATGCTAACTAGATAGTCTGGCTTGGTATTTGGTAGCAATTATCCACTGACATCCCTGTCATCACTTGCTGCAGTTTCTACAGCAGAGAAACACCTGGAACCTGGGGTGACTCTGTACATGCACATGTAAGCCAAATAGAGAAATCCCAGACAGGAAAATTGTTAGACATGGAGTATTATAAGAAGACAGGACAGAGTCTGTTGACCAGGTACATGGCATGCATGGACAAGCTGCAAACCAGCAACCTGTTATATGCAGTCATCACCTTTTATCACCTTACCCCTCTTTTTCCCTTGTGTGTGGGAAGGGAAGGGAAAAGAAGGGAAGAGAAATTCTTCAATGTGTAAAAAAATACTGTATTTTTATTGCAACAGTCTATAGTATCCCAAAGAGGATTAAGAGCAATTTCTAAAGATATAGACACTGCAGATATCAAGTTTGATTTCTTAAAAATTGATAGGAAGGTTCAGAACTGTAACCAAGCTCTTCAATAAATTCTTATATATTCTATTTGATGCTAGATTTGACATAGTTTGCAGATAGGAGGAAATTAATTACTTTCTAGCACGAGTAGGCTCCAGGGTTTTTATTGTTCCGGGGAGAAGCAGTAGGGTAGTGCCTGACACAAAAATTTCAAGTGCTTAAAGATATTCAGTCTTTAAGCCCACAAACTCTGTTACTAGAAACATAAGTGGTGAAAAATAAGCCACAGCAGAAACTGCTTCATTCTTGCCAGTATCCTGTTAGATCTCTGGAATAACTTTGGAATAACTCAGTTTGTCTTCTGGACAGTTGCAGAGGATGCTCTTTGAGTACTTTTCATTTCTTTACGATTGTCTTTTGTAGATGAAAATGTTTGTTTTGGTTTTTCCCACAGGATTACATGTGGTGAGGGAAGAACTTATTAGACCTCATTTCTAAAACATTTGCCTATTTAAAGCCATTTAGAAGCTATAGACTGTTTAAATTCTATGCAGCATATTCTGGCAAACACAAAGATAGATTTGGGAACTAGGAAAAGGTTCAGGCCAGTCCATTAAAAAAAAATTGCTTTCATGGTTTCTCTTCTCTAATTTAACTATTATTTAAAATGTCCTCTGGCAGCATTTGTAACATTAATTGTGTAACGATTTTCTCATATTTAAACCATGGTAATTAAATTGTGCAGAGTGTATTTCTTATTCCCGCTGCAATATAATGTTTTCATTTTATTGAAGTTGAACTGCAATTTGGCCTTTATGTTCTAAGGGAAAAAAAGCCACAGGACTGCTGGGAGCAAATGGATCAATTAAACAATGTTCTTTTGTAATGAGGGTTACATCATTCTGCCAATGATAAAAATCTGTAACTGAATCTGTCACTAATGATATATGCCATCTTCTTAGCCCCACAATGCTAACCTATCAGGAGGCAACAACGAGGTTTAGCTTTCTATTGATCCTTGCATGTTCCGTTTCAGAAGTCAGTAAAAAATGAAGAATCAGCTCATTATAAAATACTAGCTTTATGATCAGAGGCTACCAGAGGTTGAAAACAGCAACAGAAAAATCTGGATGGAAATATAATCTTTGCATACATCTCTTTATTCTAACCAGTTTTCCCATTTTGTGTTTTGCTTTTGGACAGCAGTATTATTCTTTCACTTCCAAGCTCCCGTGGTGCACTACTAGGACAAATGTAGTGTCCTGGTTCCAGCCAAGACAGAGTTAATTTTTGCAGCAGCCAGGAAAGGCACACCCTGGGTTTATTCTATACCACCTCACATCATGCAGAGGGGACGGAGCGGGTGGTTCCAGTGCCAGTTCGGCAGGCACCGTGTGTGCTGATGGGCATTGCCCAGTTCCACATAGCGAACGATCGTGTGTGGGTTGTTCACCTGTCTTGTACACTCTGTTATTTATACAGTTGTTGCTGTTCATTTCCTTACTTCATTGCTGTTTCTTGGTAAATTGTTCTTATCTCAACCCATGATCTTTACCTTTTGTGTCTTCAATTCCCTCCATCCCACCTCAGGGAGTGGGGATAGGGGAGTGAGCGAGGGGTGTGTGGTCTGGGGGATTTCAGTGGAAACAATAAATCAGGGAATACCAATCCTAAACCATGACTGCCAGCAAACCAAGTTTGGTGATGGCAGAGATCTGGAGCACTATAGCACAAGGTGATCAGTCAGTGATCAGTTCTGCATACTTCATGATGAAAAAAAAAGAAGAGATTATGTGAGTTGTGGGGGATTGTTATAATCATACATACCTAGATAGGAGGCAGGTCCACCTATGCTCTTAGTTGTGGTTGTTAGGGCTGACCACCTAAACACTGTGACCTGGAGGGTGTCTAAGAAGTAATGCTAAGGAATCTAATCACAGGGAGAATGGAGCACACTGAGTCAACTGCTGCAGTCTACTTTGCTCTCATGAAGCCTCATCTGGAATGCTGTGTCTAGATCTGGGGCACCAACACAAGACATACAAAGACCCAATGGAAAATGTCCAGAGGAGGGCCACTAAGATGACCAAAGGGCTGAGAGAGTTGGGGCTGTTCAGCCTGCAGAAGAGCAGGCTGCATGGAGACCTTATAGCAGCCTTCCAGTACCTAAAGGGGGCCTAGAGGAAGAATGGAGAGGGACAAGGGCAAGCAGTGATAGGACAAGGGGGGATGTTTTTAAGCTGAAAGAGGGTAGATTTAGATCATATTTTAGGAAAAAATATTTCTATATGAGGGTAGTGAGGCACTAGAATAGGTTGCACAGAGAAGATGTGGCTGCCCCATCCCTGGAAATGTTCGAGGCCAGGTTGGATGGAGCTCTGAACGATGTGGTCTACTGAAAAGTGTCTCTGCCCATGTTAGAGGGCTTGGAACTAGATGGTCTTTAAGGTCCCTTCTAACCCAAACCATTCTTATGATCTTATGACTATTGAAAAATTTCTTCACTGAAAGTGTTGCCAAGCTGTGGAATAGGCTGCCCAGGGAAGTGGTTGCATTGAGTCACCATCCCTGGAGATATTTAAAAGACGTGTGGATGTGATACTTAGGGACATGGTTTAGTGGTGGACTTCGCAGCACTAGGTTAGTGGTTTGACTCCATGATTTTAGGGTTTTTTTGAATGTAAATGATTCTATGATTCTATAATTAATGTCCTGTTGTGGGTTAATCCTAGTAGGCAGCTATGCATCCCACAGCCACTTGTTCACTTTCCTACAGTGGGATGGGGCAGAGAATTGGAAGCACAAAAGCAAGAAAACTCATCGGTTGAGATGAGGACAGTTGAAAAGAATAGTATAGCATAAGATAGAAAAGAATATTTCAGTTGAAAGGAACATACAGTGATCATCTAGTCCAAATGCCTGACCACTTCAGAGCTGGTCAAAAGTAGAAGCATGTTGTTAAGGGCATGCCCAAATGCCTCTTAAATACAGACAGGCTTGGGACATCAACTACCTCTCTAGGAAGCCTGTTCCAGTGTTTGGCCACCCTCTCAGTAAAGATCCATTCCCACACATCCTATCACTGCATCCCAGGGAGAAGATCTCAGCACCTGCCTTTCCACTTCCCCTCCTTAAGAAGCTGCAGAGAGCAATGGAATTGCCCCTCAGCCTCCTTTTGTCCGAACTAGGCAAGCCTAAAGTCCCCAGGTGCTCTACCAAGGGCATTCCTTGCAGCACTTTCATCAGCTTTGTTGCTGTCTTCTCGATGCATTCAAGGGCCTTCACATCCTTCTTAAGTTGTGGGGTCCAGAACTGCACACAGTGTTCAAGGAGAACCAGCACCAATGCTGAATACAGCAGAATAATCATGTCTTCTGACTGGTCAAGCAAAAGAAGGTCAGGCAAAGTGGAACAAGCAAAGAAAAGCAAAATCAGAAATTCATTCACTGCTTCTCATGCAATGACAGGCAGATGTACTTCATTGAAAGAAAGTCCTCAGCATGCGCAATGTTTACCTGGAAAGACAAATGAAGCTGGAAAATTAAAACTTGGGGACTTCTCTGCAAGGTTTTGGTCATCCAGTCTCTACAAAGATGTTTATGCCCTGACTTACCTATTGGTTTGGCTTTCAGGATGATTTTGCGGAGTGAAAAAGGCCACACTCAGGATTCCAAACACATTTGTGAAGTGCTGGTTTTTTGATTTGAGAAAAGGACATTGCACCAATTAATGTGTTTGCTCAATAAAGCAAGACAAAACAAAGCAAAACAAAGCAAAGCAAAATCTGCTATTGCATATGGTCATGATTTAACCCCAGCTGGCAACTAAGGATCATGCAGCCCCTCACTTGTGAGATCCTCCCACACCCAGTGGGTGGAGAATCAGAAAGAAAAGGTAAACGTCAAAGATTGAGATAAAGCCAACTTAATAATTCAAACTAAATAAAATATACTACTAATACTAATAACAGTCATAATGGAAAGGAAAGAGAGAGAGAGGAATAAAACCCAGTAAGAGCAGGTGCAATTGTTCACCACGTTCTGACCAATACCCATTCGATCCCTAAACAGCAATCAGCAGCCCCTGGCCAGCTCTCCCTATTTTATAGACTGAGCATGACACTCTGTGATGTGGAGTATCCCTTTGGCCCGTTTGTGTCAGCTGTCCTGTCAGTGCTTTACTCCAGCTTCTTGTGCCCCTGCTCACTGGCAGAGCATGAGACACTGAAAAATGCTTGATTTAGAGTAAGCACCACTGAGCAACAACCAAAACATCAGTGTGTTTTTGACATTATTCTCTCTATATATCTACTAAATAAAAAACACAACACTGCAGCAACTACTGGGAAGCAAATTAGCTTTATCTCAGCTGAAACCAGGACATATGCTTTCATAGAATACCTCAGGATTGCCTCAGGGAAAATTTGATCCTTTAAAAGTATTGGAAGGCTGAGTCCTTCTATGGTTTCTGTACAAGTCTGCACAAGGAAAGAGGCCTCTGTACATAGACCCGCATTCTCAGAGTTGGATGAATGTTAGAGCTGACAGAGCTGTGAGACAAGGTGTGTAGATAGGGCAACCTTATCTCTACAGAGAGAGGACTGAGGAATAGGCTTCCCTTTTGCTGGGTAAATGCTGTCATAGTAATTATTGGCAGTACATCCATTCCTGAGTATTTCTTTGTTGTTCCAGTCCAAATTATCCAAGCATTCTGCAAAAGCAACAAAATAAAATTGGAGATACCATAGCATGCTAATCACAATTCAGTCTAGTCACTATTTCTTCACTTTAGTTCAGATGGCAAATATAATTTAACCCATTTGAAAGCAGGAATTACTTCTTTAAATTAGGATCTACAGTAGTCCTTTTATGTTTTTTCTTTTTAGTTGTTTTCTATCAAGCTGGCATTAAAATAATCTTACACATAGTTTCCCCTGTATTTTATGCAACAAAGTTTGCATGTGACATTCAAATCTTGTTTATGGTCAGAGAAAGCACACCTTGTGCATAAATAAACACAAGAATTTATTGGTAGTATAACTGATATCTTAAGAGTTTAAATATTATTAGTCCAAATAAATTTTTATAGGAAAAGAAATAATAATGATGTGGTTTAGAAAACATACCTATATATACAGTATATAATTAGATTGTATGAAACTACCCCATTTCTTGCAGTTATGTTCACCCTTGCCCTGCTCCTCTGGGTCACTTCTCTCTGGTGCTGGTTATGAATACCAATGTTACCTGCTAATTGTCATCATCCAAGTCCTTCACCAGGAGGAATATGAAATTTATATTGATGGTTTCTTATTCATCACTCTGGGATCCACTTACACAATTTTTATATGTTTGTTAACATAGCTTTACACATTTTTCACTTTCTTCATGCCTGCAGCTCCACATTGCATCCAAATTTACTATATGTGGTCACTTTTACACATTAGATACCATTTCTTTATTCTTTTTGTTAAACCTAAAGCCAGTTTTACCAAGCCTTAGTTTTTCATGTCTTTGAGTATTTTGCAGAGGTTTGCAGCTGTGGGTTCACCAGTGCCAGAAATGCAAAGCTGAATGGTTATTATAAATTATAATGCAACACAACAAATGGGCCACAATGGAATTGTTATTTAAAATGGAGGAAGGCAAGAGAAAATGTAGTTCTTTGTACTTAAAGGAAGGAAGGAAGGAAGGAAGGAAGGAAGGAAGGAAGGAAGGAAGGAAGGAAGGAAGGAAGGAAGGAAGGAAGGAAGGAAGGTAGGTAACTAACTTGAAATTCCAGCCAAACTGTAAGCATTTCTAAGGCTCAAGGGATAATTTTCCTGTTGGCATTTCTTCAGATCACTGTTTTGTAAGACCTTCAGACTCCATGGGTGAAAGATTCCTTTGAAAATTTCTGAAGAGTTGTCAGTACCATCACCATTTCTTCTAACTGGCTGGATAAGTCTTACAAAGCATCAGTGAAATCAGGCTTTAAAAATGTTATATTCTGTGATTTGTGTGCACAATCTGAAAGATCAATCTTTATCATTTTAGGAAGGCTTTTTGCTCACAAGAGAAAAGGCCACAAAGCTTTTCTTTTCTATTATGGTCTTAAGTAGAAAATATAATGCTGTGTATATATAACACATTTGTGTCAAAGTTATCCTTGGGACTTGCAATCTTTAGCATTTCCGTATTATTGTCACTTCAAGGTGTTCCATCATAACAATGTCTTAACATAGGATTGTTGTTGATTTTCACATATTTGTTCATCATTCTCTGAGATAAACAACTATCTCTAACTGTTGAGAATTTATGAATTAAACAAAGCTGGACTGGATCAGATTTGGAATAGAAAAGCTCTGCATGTTTTTGTGATTTGAGAACAAAACCCTGAAGTGCTTTGCAAAGTAGCATCATGATACAACAGTGATACATTATGCATGTAAGAAAATTAAGTAGCATTTATTTCACTATGCAGTATAGAATAAAGTAATGATATTATTTAACTTATGAAACTATAGTAATCTATAATTTATTAAAACTATCTTGTTTTTTAATTTTTACATTAAGTATTATTATATTTCTTGTATGGCAGGCACATGAGTTTAAATTTCCTCCCTTGCTTAGTGCCATGAAAGTACATCATTACAGTTGGGGTTTTTTGTTGTTGTCTTTGCTTGAGGCTGTGCCTGCAACTTACAAAGACTATCAAAGGGAAATAGTGACGGAGATTCAAACTGTACTGAGCTGGAGGGATACAACATTCTTTTAAAAGTTTGTTTTAGATCTTTAAGTCAAAAACTTTTTAGAAAATTCATTCCATTTTAGTCATCTCCAAACAAGAAATAGCATTTAGGTTTTGCTGGTGAGTTTGTGTTTAACTTTATACTAGAGGTACACAGAGTCTGTAAAAGAGGAGAGCAAGAAGCAGCTTTTAAAGTCCAATAGCAGCCTGAAATAATTTTAAGGTTATAGTAGAATATAATACTTTTCTTCTTCTCTTATTTTGTAAAGAAATAATATTTTGGGATGCACAAAATGTTATGCTTGCTGTATAGCTTCTCAGAGGGAGAATCCATAATGTTTAAACACATATTAGTTTGGTTATTATAAGGATGATTTGAAAGTTTTAAACATTAATTTCTTTCATATAAGAAATGAAAAAAGTGAAAACAGAATTTTTTAACATTGGCTTATGGAATCAAACACTCGGGTTTGGTACATTTATATTCTGATTGTGCACAAATCTTCTTCCTTTCATCACACTTTAAGAGTTTGCATCTCTGCTATTACTTCCTGGTTTACAGTGCAGGAGCAACTCCATATTTCCATTTCAGGTATCTGCATTTGTTGCCTACAAGGAAGGATGGTGGAATTGCCCAGCCATCTAGCTGGTCTCATAATCTGGGTTCTAATTATATGCTGCAATAAGAAGAAAAACTTGACTCATATCTATGCATATTTGCATAGGCTGCAACTTTTATCCTGTCTCCTCCAGAATCTCATTCAGAGGTCAGACTGCATCACACTTCCTTTCCTTCACACAGCCACCTAAACCCATGAAAAGGTGGAACATATCCTTGGCAACACCTTGCTGGCATAGCCCCACTAATCATCCTTTGGATCAGGAAGAAAGAAGCCAGGGGAAAATCTCCACACACATGCAGTTGAGGTCGTATCAGTCCTGCAGGCAAAAGCAGTATTCCTTTGCTCTTAGCTCACCTTCTGAGACTTACTTTTTTTCAGAGGTTCCCTACTTTTTCCTCACTAGGTTTTATACTTATGACTTATTTTCCCACCCAGGGGTATCTTTTATATTTGCTTTTCATATTCATTTATTTGATTGTGTATGATCTTTTCCCAAATCAGAGACAACTTTTAATGTAAGGAGAGACATAAAGTGTAGTCAAGAATGGAGATTAATGGATGCTCTGGTGTCTATCTCAAGCAAGAGTGAAAGAAAGCTTGATGAGACCAACTGAAAACAATCTTCAATCCAAAAGCATTTAGATAAGTTTCCATTGTGTTGTACTACTTTCCTAATTAGCTAACACTTGAATTAAGGTGAAATTAGAGTAGTCTTTATTCATTTAGTGTCTGGTAAATGTAAAGAAATTCTGCACACAGTTTTGAGTGACAGTATTTTTCTTGAAAGAAAAGATCATGCTATTGTATATGGTACCTTTAACTTTCTATTCAAGAAAAAAAAAATACCATCTGTATGAAAAAATGTTGTATATTGAGACTTTCTACCTTTATTACATTGTTAAAATTTGAGGAGTGTATGTAATTTTTTCCTTTATTTTTATCTTAGAAAATAATTTTGTGAAGCTGAGATTTTGTGTCGTGCTAGAGCAAAAAGCTCTCTGAAAATTGATCTGTTTTGCTTTGCCTCAAAGAAATTTTTTATGGCACTCACAAGTAAGCTGACATACTCACACCCACCTTTGTGTTATTATTTAGGAGCAGCTGTTCCAAAAAACATGAGTAGAATCCACATTAAATGCTTTGCTTGTTGAACCCAGACAGTACAAGAAAGAGTCATCCCTGACAATCTACAGATTTCTTGCCTGTGAGAATATGTATTTTATAGAAACAGCATCTGTGCCACTATCTTACAGGAATACTAAAGTGCTGGAAAAGAACTGGAGCCTTTATCTTTCAAGAATTCCACAAAGGAAACTCTTTCTTCAAAATGAAACCCACTTATCACTTTGTGCCTTTACTTCTTCCATGCACCTGGTGTAAAGGAAAAAATTAAATCTGCCAGTTGTTTCAGTAGAGGGCATAGTTCAGGTCTTCAAGGTGCCAAGTGCCAGCTGAAAGCAGAGGCAAATGCACATAGTTCATTTGGGACATCAGCTAAACTTTGACCATGATTAGCATTTATGAAAGAAAATTGCTTAGTTTTTCCTCCAGTGGCAGACTGCAAAGAAATCCCTTATTTCCACTCATACCTGACACTATGAAAACAAACATAATTAAAAATCCAAGTTGAAATCTTGTTCCTGTGTGTATTGAGAAGGTGAGGCAGAAAAGGTGCTATATTGTACTGTTGCTGTTATTCTGAATAACCCCTGGACAGTCCTTACTGCAGTATCCTTGCCAGGGGTTACACTTGACTGCTATATACCTTAGAGATACGAAATGTTTTGCCCTCACAGTTCAGTTGATGGATTTCTACCCTAATATTAAATCCAGGCTGATGACTTGAACATTCTGTTGAGTTACTGCCTATATCTCCCTTAGGACCCTTATTTTTTCATAAGCTTGAGTGGAGCTATCACAGCAAAGAATTCAACCTATGAAATTCAAATGTGGGAGTCTACTAATTTTTGAAGTTCAGTGTAAGCAACATGTGGCATTAAAAATATGTGCTAAAAAAGCATAGCCCTCTTACTGTTCAGGCCCATGGGCTCCCCCCTGTTTAAGAGAGACAGTACAGGTCCAGTGATGCCACACAATGCTTTCCAGTTTAAAAAATGTCAAAAATATTGGCTGTTACCCAAACCTATGGAGATAATTAATGAATAGTTGTTAGCATGTCTGACCAGATGTACTCCTGTGTCATTTTTAGCAAGTTTTGTCAGTAATTGATTCAACTTTCAATTGCATTTCTCTTAATTTAAACTGTTAATACTTCTAAGCTGACAGAGGGATAAATAAACAATCATAGAGCTATAAGCAATTATAAAAATTGCTTAACTGGTGTAATTACAGTATGAATTTCTTTGCCCATTTGTCACATTGCATTTGCATTCAGCATGTTACGAGTTCAGCACTTTATAAGTTCAGTGAAAGGTCTTTCAGATATTAATGTAGGAGTTGCAGAGCAGCCTCTGAGTTCTGCAGGAGTCTCAGCTCTGTTGTGGGTTCTAGGAGGTTTTCTCAGGTGACCTTGTTAACAATGGGGAAAAACCTTTACAGAAAGAACTAGGTGAAAGAACACTTGGGAAGTGGACTGTGCAAGCACTCAGAGACAGCTGCTGCTTTCGTCCAGGTTTCACCCATTACAGGTAGTGCTTTCTTGGGCACTATGGTCTCAGGAACCTATGGAAAGGGCACAAAGTAGAGACTTCAGTTTCAATGGGATCTGTGGAATCAGAAAGGCCTACAAGTCCTACCATGAGGTTCTTTAACTTCCCTTAATATTTAGGGAATTGCTAAGAAAGCTGGTAAGATCTCTGAGAATTTGTATTTCGCATCTTTTTGCTGGTTGTGGGTTTTTTAATTTTGTTGGTTGTATTGTTTTGTTTTGTCTGCTGACCTTTCTGACTGTTAAGTTAGAATTTTCTGTTTGGTTGGTTTTTATGCTTGTAGAAACTGAAGTTTCAGCCTGCTGAAAGATACCCAGTTGGAAACAAATAGTTTTCTCTCTCTGAAAACAGCGGGATTTAGCAAATTTGGTTTAAATAAAAGCCAGCTTACAGCAAAAACAGAACCCCAGTACTACAGTAGTAGTAAGATCTTCTTTTCCTCATTTCCTACTTGTTTGTTTGAGGTTTTTTCTCTTTCGTTTTTTTGTTTTGTTTTCTAGTACACAAATCTATTCTCTATTATTTGTTCTCCATGTGATACATATAGGAAAGACTTTAGAAAAGGAATTGTATTTTGAATATATTGAAACTTCCTGCATTTAATTTTCTGTATTTGGCCTTTATTCTTGTCAGAAACATGCTTTGAGCTTTTAATAATACTCTCTGTCCCACACCTGATGTGCCATATGGACTTGCCTGCAGGCCTTTTAATTTAGGGCAAAGTAACCTGCTAGTGAAACAGCTTTCAACATTGTTTCTCTTTGCGTAGTAATCCTCCCAGGTATTGCTACTGTGCTTGTAAAAAAGAAGCCCCAAACCCTAATACTAAATTTCCTGCAAGAATATGAATCCAGAATAAGGATTTGAAAACTTGCTTACGTGTTTAGGCATTGTATCCCTTTTATACTGTGGCATCTTAGTGTGATTGGCTGTAAAAATTTAAATG
This sequence comes from Acanthisitta chloris, assembly GCF_000695815.1. Lineage (NCBI taxonomy): Eukaryota > Metazoa > Chordata > Aves > Passeriformes > Acanthisittidae > Acanthisitta > Acanthisitta chloris. Next base: position 22,539 of record NW_008661989.1, on the reverse strand, counting down.
AAGACACTTGCCATTTTTCATCTGGTTTTTGTTGGTTTTGTTCCTTTTCTTTTATACTGTGGCATCTTAGTGTGATTGGCTGTAAAAATTTAAATGAAGACACTTTCCATTTTTCATCTGTTTTTTGTTGGGTTTTTTTTAAATAATATTTTACTGTTTTCTTTCATCTGTGTACTGCTTTACACTTCTTTTTTTTTTTTTCTCCCCTATGTTGCCTTTACAGTGTTGCCCTATAAAATGTCCCTTTTTTTTCCCCTTTCATGTCCCTTATTTCTCCTTCTTTTTAATGCTAGTGAAAACCTAAATTCAGCAGACTTGCTTCAAGGTTACCCTGATGTGAAGGAAAGTGTTCTCATTTTCCTTGCAGAAGGCTAATTATTCAAAGCTTCAGAGATCTTGTTATTCTGCCTATACAAATGTTGAACCCGTAGGAGATTCTTAATCCAAGAAGTAGCTTAGCAATTGCCACTTCTGTTGTTCTTGTGATTGAACTCATGGGAGGAGGTTACTTCCAACCAGTATAAATATGTATTTTTAATCATAGTTATGAAAGCAAATCCCTTGCAGAAGGCTAATTATTCAAAGCTTCAGAGATCTTGTTATTCTGCCTATACAAATGTTGAACCCGTAGGAGATTCTTAATCCAAGAAGTAGCTTAGCAATTGCCACTTCTGTTGTTCTTGTGATTGAACTCATGGGAGGAGGTTACTTCCAACCAGTATAAATATGTATTTTTAATCATAGTTATGAAAGCAAATCTGATGGAACCAAGAATAAGACAAAAAACTGGAAGGTTGTTCCATTCTATTGCTTTGAATGGCGCCATTATATTTTAGCTATTGTACTTGAGACATTTAATTCAAGGCAGTGATTACAGAGTGATCAAGTGTCTCCTCTTAATTAAGGCTTCAATAAGTGTTCCATTAGTAGCCTGCTTTTATATCTTCTTTTTTCTTCTTTTTTTTTTTTTTTTTTTCCTTCTTTTTACCTCTGGGTATTACTTTTGTCTTAATTATTTTTTTTCTAGATGAAATTTTAAAGTGAATTAAAACTATCCTGAAAGTATGAATAGAATTAATCAAGTTGTCCTCCAGAGAGTAATTCAGAATTGCTCTTTTTGAATGGATTCCAGCCAGGGTGATTCTTTTCTCCTGTAAGCACTACTGATAATCATTTTTGTGGGGGGAAAGTAAAAATTACGATGTGTCTTTACCCTGGATCCCTCCAGAAATCTATCCTTTGTTTAGTATACAGCCATACATGCAATTTGTTTTTCACATGGTTTGGTTCATGTGAAATATGTTAGCTGTGCACAGCAAGAGTGGAAGGAGAACAGAGACATCCATAATGAGGGTGAAACTGATTATGTTTGTAGGAATAGAAGTGATTTATTTTTCCAAGTTCCTTAATTCCTGTCCCACAGATGTTCCAGAGGCTTTTATTGTCTTGATATGTAAACTCATGCTATGTTAGATGCTTGAACTGATGACTCATCAGCCTCACTTCTGGTAAGAAGTCAGAGGCTGGGACAGGTCCATACCGAGCAAGTCATGGATTAACATGGCTGAAGCAAGTGCAAAGGTGAATTCTGAGATGTATTGACAGGCTGGTTAAGATGACTGGCAAGTGAGGACAGTATTAAAGCCTACATTCTTATTACATGTTCTTTATCTCTCCAAGCATATTTTGCTACTTCATTTACTGTATTAATTTCTGATCATGATATTATTTCTTAGAGGGTAAAGATAAAATTAAGACAATAAAAAGCAGTTTTAAAATGTCCAGAGGTGGATCTATTTGGACTTCCTTTCTGCAGATGTATGAACTGCATGGAAGAGAGAGATTAATTTGTAGAGTACATTTGTAAACTTACTTGTTCAAATATCAAGTGCTTTCAGAAACAACTGCTTTCAAAAAGCATTCCCTATTGCAGAGTGGATATGTTGGTAAATTATTGACTTAGAAAAATGTGCCTATCACATTTATATGCTTGAAGATTCATGTTTTTTTGGTGGTGGTGGAATTTTTTGCTTTATAAATAGGTGCTTTTGTTTGGGTTTTTTTGTTGTTTGACTGATTGTTTCTTGTTTTTCTCACATGAAATGTTTGGGATCAAGCTTATTACAAAAACTACAGGAATTTTAGGGCGTTTGAGAATAATTCAAAAGTGCTTTCACCAAGCTTTACAGAAGTTTTAGGAAAACAAGAAGCTCCGAGGCCTCATTCAGAAACAATACAGATGTATTCTAATGTCCACATTTGATAGTGTTTGTTTCTTCAAATCCTGAATATTTTTGGCATTATGGTTCTTTTACAGGATTTGTATTATGGTCATGTATTTGTTTGCTTGATGTTCTTGGAATATTAAAGAGAACAGGATAACACAAGATAAAGTCATTGATTTCTCTAATCTGCTGGTCCTAAACTTGTTGCCATTTTGGAGCAAAGAGCTTCATGTATATTTGATTGCTGCAGCTGAGCAGCAGGACACTGCATGGGATGTGTGAGCTCTTATTTCAATCCCACATTGTCAAGTGATCCCTTGTGCCAAGCTGATGGCTCAGAAAAAGCCTATTCTCTTAACTGCACAAACAGGAATTGGCTGTTTGTAAGGGGATATGCAAAACACTGTTTGCTTTTTATTGACATTTCTTTTCCTGCAGCACATTTCAAGAAAGGTCATTCCTTCTGTTCCTTCTGTTTCTTCTATTGATGATTCAAATTACACTTAGTGTTGTGAAAAGAAATCCAATGCCATTAACACCCTATGGTGCTAACCTTTATTTTAATGAAATATTAATTCCTAAAGAAATTGGCAGCAAGCTGTTAAGGGGGGTGGGGGTGGGGAACTGGCATGTATAAATTAAGTTGGTTGGAGCTAAAGGGACAAGAATAGACTGCTGAATGTGGCAGCCTTCAACCATTCCTCTCATTCTGGGTAGTTAAGTGTATTTAAATATTAAGTAATTCTTAGGGAGCCTTTTGGCAGACAACTTAATCATTCTCTCTCACATTAATTTTCTTTAAATATTAAGTTTTCTTTAAGACTAAGCTCTTCAGGACAAGGACCAAGCCTTCACGTATTCCCTTACAGAGACCAGCAGAGTTCTGCGTATTTTTAAGCCTGAGGACTTTCATAAAGTGAACATTAATTAAAACTGATATTTAATCTTCCTTAACTCTTTCCAATAGTCTGGCAATTTGGGGTCTTAATGATCCAACCATTAGATTGTTAATTGTTTTACTGTGGAAAAAAAAGTATGCCCTATATCTTGTGCAGTTGTGGATATATTGAATAACCTGTCACTACAATTTACCAAAATTGTAATCAATGAATGTGCAAATGAATACAGGTGGGGAAATGGTAGGAAAGTAGACATATATACATGTGTGAGACAAAGAAAGAACACTCCTGTGAAGGTTAAATGAAAGCAAATAAAAAGAGTGGTTTTGGGCAGATCAACTAGAGAGACTGCAAAAACAAAACCTGATTACATACAAGAAAAATGTACAGACTTGTTCACTCTGTGTTCTTTTTAAAAGTAAAATTCTTTAGTATATCATACCATGTTTTGACACAATGGCATTATTTTGTACCTGAACTATGGTAGAGGCAAACATGCTGTGTGCTCTAAGTGTTGAGGAAAACTGCAGCCTAATACCTTCAAAAGAATATAATCAACACTGTCAGAAGGAAAGAATCTAATCAACACCTAATTGCTTTTAGGATGGATCTTAAAGGAATTATGATTAAGATTATAAAATGTCATTGCCTATGATACTACAGGACTCAATTCATTACTGATGAGCAAATGTTTTTCATGAGAATGTCAAATTTGCTGTAGTGTCTTTCCTGCATATAAGATACCACCAACTTCTCAGATCCTGTGTTGGGAAGCTGGCTGAACAGAGTTCAAAATAGCTTGGTTATGCACACTGGAATTTTATTCTTCAAAATTATTTGTTTAATCCACAAAATAAGGATACTTTGAAATTAAAATATTGCAATTTGCTTTATAGAAACAAATGAAAAAGAGAGACCAGCAACTTTATATCCTGTGCTACATTTTGCTTTATTTTTTCAAAAATTGGTGTTTGGTTGTTGAATGCCAGTTTTGTTATTTTAGTAGATCAATATAGAAAAATATAAATTCATTAATTTTCATATCTGTAAATATTATCAAATATAGCATAAAAATTTCTTATGTTTTCTATATTATTACAAGAAAACTTGTCTTAATCACAGAACCATTTCACTTGGAAAATACCTCCAAGATCATGACTAATAACCAGCTAGACATGGCCAACTAGACCATGTCTCTAAGTACTACATCTAGTAGTTTCTTGAACACCTCCAGGGATGATGACTCTAAAACCTTAATGGACAATCCACTCCAATGCTCAATGGCACTTTCCATGAAGAAATTCTTCCTGTTGTCCAACCTGAACTTCCCCTGGCACAGCTTGAGACTATGCCCTTTCCTGCCACTAGTTGCCCAGAAGAGACTCACTGCCACCTTGGTACCACGTCCTTTCTGGTAGTTGTAGAGAGCAATAAAGTCTCCCCTGAGCCTCCTTTTCTCCAGGATAATCAATCCCAGCTCCCTCAGCCACTCCTCATATGACTTACTCTCTAGATCCTTCACCAGCTTTGTTGCCTTGCTCTGGACACACTCCAGCACCAAAACGTCCTTCTTGAAGTGAGGTCCCAGAACTGGACACAGTATTTGAGGTGCAGCCTCATCAGTGCCAAGTATAGAGGGACAATTGCTTCCCTGATCGTGCTGGCCATGCTATTTCTGATACAATCCAGAATGTCATTGGCCATCTTGGTCAGCTTGGAACACTGATGGCTCATGTTCATCTGTCTGCTAACCAGCATCCTAAGGTCCTCTTCCACCAGGCAGCTTTCCAGCCATTCTTCCCCCAGCCTGTACTGCTGCAGGGGTTTGTTGTGACTGAAGTGCAGGACACTGTACTTGGCCTCACTGAACCTCATACATTTTGTCTTGGCCCATTGATCCAGCCTGTCTGGATACCTCTGCAGAGCCTTCCTACCTTTCAGCAGATCAGCACTCCCATCCAACTTTGTGTTGTCCATGAATTTTCTGAGGGTACACTCAATTCCCTCATCCAGAAAATCAATAAAGATATTAAATAGGATTGGCCCAAATACTGAGCCCTGGAGAGCTCTACTACTAACAGTCTACCAACTCGATGTGGCAGCATTCCCCACCTCTCTCTAGGCCTAGCCATCCAGCCAGTTTTTAACCCAGCAAAGCGTGCATATGTACAAGCCATAATGTGTCAGAACTCCATGCCAGGGATGAATAACTACAATGTACTGGAGGCAGATAATGTGTTATAAAAGAGAAAACTGTTTCATAGAGCCTAAGCCATGCTATTTTCAGATTTGAAACAGATGAAATTTGAAGTCTCACCCACTTCATTAAGATTACAGTGTTGTTCAAATAGCTTTTCTCCCTGAGGGTAGTTTTAATTGAATATTGCGCTTTCAGTGTGCAACAAATTATTTAACTCTACAAACAAAAAGTACAAAAATGCATCCTCAGTGTAAATTCTCATGTGTTAGGTTTCTTTGAGTGTTGGGGCTTTATGTTTTGTTGATTTTTTTGTTTGGTTTGGGGTATTTTGGGGGTGGTGATGGGTTTTTTACTTGCTTGCTTGACTTGCAATAGGAACATATTAAAAAAAGACATAATTCATGTAGTTTGTGAAATATTGTCTGTAGCTAATCTCATATTTCCCAGAATCACAGAATTTTTTAGGATTGAAGAGACGTCTTCAGATAATCTAGTCCAGACCCTGCCTGCTCAGGCAGAGTGGAGCATTGCAGGCTATCCAGAACCAAAACCAGTAAAGTTTTGAGTATCTGCACAGATTGGTTTTTTGCAGTCACCGTGGATCACCTGCTCCAGTATTTGACCACTCTCATAGCAAAAAGGTGTTTTCTTGTGTTCAAATGGAGCTTCATGTATTTCAGTTTTTGCCCACTGCCTTTTTACTTGCCACAGAATGCTGTTGAGAAGGACTTGGCTCATGTATCTTTATTCCCTCCTCTCAGACCTTTATATAAACTGATGAGATCCTTCTGCTTATCCTTTCCAGGTTGAATAGTTCCAGTTCCCTCAGCCTCTCCTCATGTGTAAGATGTTCCCTTAACCATAATTGTGGCCCTCTGCTGGACTCATTTCAGTAAGTCCATGTCTTTCATGCACTGGGCAGCCTAAAACTGGACCCAGTGCTCCAGGTGTGCCCTCACCAGAACTGAGTAGAAGGGCAGGATCACGTCCCTTGACCTGCTGGACACACTCTTCCTAATGAAGCTCAGGATACCATAGCTGTCTTTGCCATGAGTGTGTTTTGCTGGCTCATGATCAGCTTGTTGTCCACAAGGACCTCAAGGTCCTCCTCCACAGGGTTATACTCCAGCTGTTTGCACACTAGTGTGTATTGGTGACTGAGGTTGTTTCTCCCCAGATGCAGGACTTTTTAGTTCACTTGTAGAAATTCATAAAGTTCCTAGAAGCTCAGTTCTCAGATGTCTACGTTCTCTCGGATGGCAGCACAACCCTCTGTGCTGTCATGTATCAACCACTCCTCACAGTTTTTGTTTGCTTGTGAAATTGTTGAGGGTGCACTCCGTCCTCAGATCACCTTCTTGTCTATTGTGTCTAGACACGGTCTCCAGGAGGATTCTTTTCACCAGCTTCATAGAGACAGAGGTGAAACTGACCAGCCTATAGTTCCCTAGATCTTTCTCCTTGTCTTTTTTTTGAAGATAGAGGTGATGTTTTCTTTCCTCCCGTCCTCAGGAACTTCTTCCAGTTGCCATGATATTTCAAAGATATTCTAGAGTGACCTTGCAATAACATCAGCCAGTTCTCTCAACACTCATGGGTGCAACTCATCATGGACTTATGTATGTGCAGTGCTCCTTGACCTGGTGGTTCCTATTAGGGGCAAGTCATGCTTGATCTAGACTTGCGCTCTAATCTTAGGGGCATGGGTGCCTCAAGAGCTAGTCTTACTGGTAATGACTGACGCAAAGCAGATTTTGAGTATCTTATCCCTTTCTTTGTAATTTTTCAATTGTCCCCCTGATCCTTTCAGGAGAAGGAAAACATTTTCCCTAAAAGTCTTTTTGCTGTTTATGTACAGTAGAATCATTTCTGATTGCCCTTCACATCCCTTCCCAGATTCGTCTCCGTGCCAAACTTGGCTTTCCTAACTCCTTGTTTCCTGCACAACCAGACAAGAAATCCATAGTTCCTTAGGTCATTTGCCCCTACTTCCACCTCTTGCACACGTCTATTTTATCTCTAAGTTCAGTTTAGAGCACCTCCATGCAGGTGTCCTCTGTTTTTAGTTTCATTTTCTATTTGTTGGGACAGGTCTTTCTTGTACTTGGAGGACGTGATCCTTCAATATCAACAAGCATTTCTGGACCTGTCTTTCCTCCAGGGATGTATCTCATAGGATTCTTCCTCTGATGAGGATCAAGTCTGCTCTCTTGAAATCCAGCATTATGTTCCACTTTTTGACATGTTCACTTCACTCTGGGCCCTGAGCTCCTCCTTCTCATGGTCACTGCAGCCAAACGTGTCCCAGGGTTCCTCATCCTGAACCAGTTCTTCATGGGTTTTTTTGTAAGCATGAGGGACAAGAAGAGAGGACTTTGGGGAGACTTCATTGCAACCTTCCAGTACCTTAAGGAGACATATAAAGGAGGGAGAGGTACTTTTTATATGGACACATAGTGACAGTTTTAAACTGAAAGAGGGCAGGTTTAGATTAGATGTTGGGAAGAAATTCTTTACTCAGAGAGTGGTGGAACAGTGGAATAAATTGCCCAAAGTGATTGTGGATGCCCCATCCCAGGTAGTGTTCAAGGCCAGGTTGGATGAGGCCCTGATCATCCTGGTCTAGTGAGTGGAACACTTGCCCATGGCATGGTGGTTAGAACTAGATGACCTTTCAGGTCCCTTCCAACCAAAACATTCTCTGAATCTGTGATTCCTTGTTGACTTCTTGTTCACATATATCACAAAGTTGTCAAAAACACACTCAAGATTTCACTGCCACTGAATACTATTTTAACTTTATTTCTGTCTCGCTGTTATATCAGTGGATGCAAATATCTGATAAAATATTTCTTATTAAAATTATATTTCTAAATATTGTTTCCAGGTTTTTAAATTTATTTTACATTAAAGCAGATTAGATATATTTAGCAAGCTATTAGTAATCTATTATAGTCATTTAAAAGCAACAATAATAAGAGAAAATCATTCTGGATTAGAGCGAAAACGTCTAAACAATAGTTTCTTCAAATTATAAATGTTCAGATAGAAACAGTGAGGGAGACAATTGAGTCAATGTGATTGACTCCAGCACTTCAGTTATATCAGATTTTGGCTTGTTATTTGCAAATTGTACAAAATGACAGTCCAAGACTTACCTACTGTGATGAAAGCAGAGGTATTGTTTTGGGTTTGCCAAGACTGTATTAGTGCTTTTGTTGTTTTTCATAGGTTTGAAAAGAATTTATAATGTGCAAAATGATGACTCTTGCCTTTTCATCAACTGAGCTGGAATTGGTACAAATCATACCAACTTCGTTGCTCTTTTCTGGACTCACTCCAGCACCTCAGTGCCCTTCCTGAATTGAGGGGCCCAGAACTAGACATAGTACCTGAGATATAGCCTCACCAGTACCCAGTACAGGAGGACAATCACTTTCCTAGTCCTGCTAACCACACTATTTTTGATACAAGACAGAATGCCATTGGCCTTCTTGGCAACCTGGGCTGTCTCATGTTCAGCTGGTTGTCTGATAAGCAACCCGAGGTCCTTTTCCACTGAGCAGCTTTCCAGCCACTCTGCCCCCAGCCTGTTGCACTGCATGGGGTTATTGCAGCCAACGTGTAGGACCCAGCATTTGGCCTTATTGAACGTCATACTGTTGGTCTAGGCCAATGATTACCAGCAGTGGTTTTCCTGCACATCCACATTGGCTGCAGAAAATGTCTGTAGAAGATAGAAAGCAAAATAAAACTTATTCATACAATGACAGCTGACAGAGTAGAGCCACTTCATCTTCGGTATCAACTTTTCACTGAAGATTACAAGTACAGTGGTTTTTAGGACAACCATTAAATGGATGGTTTAGGACTTTTGCAACAAAGGGGCTTCTAGGAGGCATGTTACTTGCAGGTCCCTGGAGTTTCAATACACTGCACGTCATTCTGCTCCTCCACAATTTATAATAGGAAACATCAGAAGGAACCTTCAGCCCTCTCTCTGTACTTTTTTGTTCTCCCACATACACTCAAAATTGTTGTGTTGGACCCCTGACATAAATTAAACAAGTGTCTTTCATTCCGGTTTTGTGCCTATGTCTTCTTTAATCTTGACCTGTGTTTACATTCCCTGCACATATCTGGTGATGAATTATATTTACTTCCCTGAAGAGACTTTAAGTAAAAGTGCTTTTTCTTTCATTTTCAATCTATCTTCTAATATTTGGGTTTTTTTTTTAACACACAAAAAATAAAAGGTCACCATATTTTGAATCCCAGCAGTGAAAGCCCACATATTTACCTAGAAAAAGAAAACAATTTCAGGATTTTTATTTTGTTTTGGGATGAAAAAAACTCTGCAAATATTCTCCAAAGGTTATTCTTTTCTTTGTTTTATTTTCAAACTGCAAGTTTTGTTTAAAGATATACTTTTCCAGGAAAAAAATAAAATATTATACTAAAAAAATAAAAGAAAGTGGTTTTATTAATGGTTCTGCTAAGTCCTTTTCAGTATTAGTGAGATTGCAAAGGTGTAGTATATGGCTCTTTTTATTATTAAGGTCCATTCTCAGGAAAAAAATGTGCAAAACAAAATCATATTCCTCTGCTTTATATGTATTTCTAGGTTATTTTTCATTTAAACCAAACAAAAATATTAAATATGGTTAGGGATGTGAAATTCACACAGAAGAAACACAGCCCATTGTTGAAACAGAACTATTCCTGTGGGTTGAGGCACAATTATCAAGAACCAGTTTTTCACTTTCTGGAAAAGCAAGGAAGGTGACAATAAATACATTATGTTTGTGGCTAAAGTTCTTAATATGAAAAAGACTACTCAGAAATGCCATCTACAAAGTGCAAGGTCCTACTCACAGTTTATGAGACACTCCTCAGTGAGCAGACATTTCATGTGGTGACTCACTCATCTGATGTTAGAAGTAGCTTTTTCTTTACTGCAAACTAGCAGTCGGTATTTTAGCTTTCACACAGTTATTAATATATTTTACACGTTAGCTTGCTTTCAGTTTATTTTCAAAGATTTACCTGACTGAAGATGAGATGTCAGCATTTGAAATGAAATGTACTAGAGAGGCAAGGACTTCAAACTTAAGTATTTCTAATGATTTTTCTTTGCTGTATATACATCTTCACTTCCTCCCATCCTCTCCACCGCAGCAACATACACCTATAAAGCCATCAGTAGAAAGCCACTGAATATAAAATTGAAATTAATAATTGATGTGTTAGAAACATTTTTAAAGAATTATTAACTCTACAAGTTTCATTTGCGATATAAGGAATTGACGTATATCTCTTGAGAGTTCTGAAAGGAGATCCTAAAATATCTGTAAATACAAGCTACTGTCTCAGCATAATGTCAATGCTGAAATAAGTATACTGCAGGACATGCAAATACAGTGTGTAATTCCATGGGATGACAAATTTTAGGGTTCTTGCATTTAAATATTTTTTAACTTTTAAGTCATCTTTAGTGAAAATGCAAACATATTAGTTGTGAATACTAGATTAAATGTTGATAAACTTTGCTTGAGAGAGGGTTCAGTTAGTTTCTGCAAACGTACTACACTCTTATCTCTCTTTTTGATCCAGAAAAAGAAGGATAAGGGATGTCCTGGTAGCTAATGATAAGAGATAATATATTGGGAAGGAAATTTACTTTAAAGCTTATAACACCAGGAGTAAGCAATAAAACTTGAACTCTAACTCTGCTTTTTCAGGCTCAGCTGAAGATAAATTAGGAGCTAAATTTATAAGCATTAACTGAACAAAAGCAAAGATAAAATGTCATGAACACACACTGGTGTTAGAGCAATTGATATTTATCACATTTTTTCCAGGGGAACTTGTCCTGTTTGGTAACCACTAGGAATTGTTCCATATGACAAACATTCTACAGATATTAAAAAAAAAAGCATTCTTAATTTGGTTTCATTCCATAGGATAGTAGAGAGACAAAATCTGAGTGGAAAATCAGGTAACATTTCTGGGAATGTCTTTTAACAAAAAAATCTTTTCATTAATATTGTATCTGTCAAGTGGCATTTAAATGTGAGGAAGATATTCTCTATGAAATTCTTCTACGTACTTTCATACTGTCATTAGAAATAGATAATGCTTCAAAATCAGTACTGTAGATGTATATACCCAGTACTGTAACAGTGCAGCTATTTGTTCTCAGGCAAAACCAAGACTGAAGAACAGCAGTACAACAAAAAAGTGAAGATTCTTTAAAGATCTTTCAGTTCATCAGCTAATATTTGTTCATATGGATTTACTAACATCTTAAAAAATACTCAGCCAATGATAGTAATTGCACATATTAGATATTGGGTGTATATAGCTATTATTACATATGCCTACAGTGTCTTCCAATCAGTGTTTTATCGTAGAAGATGGTTACTTCTTGCTTTGTCTCTTTTCTATATGTGAAATTATTAGAACAAAAGAGCAAAAATAAATGAAGAACCTATACAGAAGAATGTACAGTTGTAAAATGTTTGAAGATATGTGTGAAATGAAGATAGAATGCATATGAGAATATTTTGCATCTGAGTGACAAACTGTACAGTATCTTAAAATAACGACCCTTTGGGTCTTAGATCATTATTTTTCACTTTGGAGAAACCTAATAAAAGCTGAAAAACTGACTAGTGTATCTATACTGCAAGTTTAATTCAGCATGATTTTGGCCCTATTAGCATTTCAATTAACTGTTGACACACTAATTCATCTCTGCTATCTCATTAGTGAGATAAAAAAAGATTTTTTTTTCCCAGGCATGTGAAATAATAGTTGACTTACACCACCTTCTGCTGTTACTGTACATCAGCTGGACATGCAGATCATCCATTCAGTGACCTGGACAAAAGTATCTGTTTTATGAAACAGGATTCTTAAAGATTATGCTGAGCAGTAAGAGCATGACTACCAACAGCCTTGCAAAGAGCCATTTATATTTAATGTCTCATATTTCCAAATATTTGCACATTGGAGGGAAACAAATGTTACCTAGAAGCCATTTAATGTCTTTCCCAAATCTTTACACCCTGGTTCCATGGCAGAACTTTGCAATTTTCTACACCGGTGCTGCAACTATGGAGGTAATAATACTAGAAATGTTAATGTTCTCTTTCAAACACTCATTTCCAGGAAAAGCAAAATATTCCTTAATGGGTGATCTTTCTTCATTTTCTCCCTAAGGGATAAAATAAAAATACAACGAAGGTCACAAAACATCCTTGTTCCATACTATATCTTAAAAACAGAGATGTATTTCAGACTAGATTTTCAGCTCACATAAAATAGTGGATCTACACATTTTAGCATGTTATGTTTGCTTGCTATGTTTACTTACTTGAGCTGAAAAATCAATTGAATTTAAGCAGCTGGAAAAATAAATTGTTCTCTCGCAGCATATGTGACAGTCAGCAATGCTGGACAGTATCAAACTCATCAACAGCACCTGTAAATGCAGAATAGTTCAGTGTTCTGGACAAGAATCCAAGGAATCTTGAATTCTCAAAAGCTTACAACTTTTGTCAATTTATACTGGACAGATATCTTCAGAAAAATACTAATAATATATTATTATAACATTTAAAGATTAGAATATTTTGATTACTATATATTTAAATTGTTGCACCACCAGAGTATTCGTCCATACTGACCTTTATCAGCACTGTTAAGAACTGCTTTAATTTCTTTACACCATGTGTGAAAATTAGGTGCCTCAATTAAAGACATGGGCTTGATTTTGACAACAGGATGCCTAAAAGTATTCTACTCCATGTATGTACTGCAAAGAGAGGAATTTCCCCTTGATTATGCCAGTGTATAGGTGTAATCTTACTTGTATATTGAAAATACATTGCCATAAAATTTCCTCTTGATAATGGATTACTCTGTAATAAATATCTTCTGAATGATATGCTAACAAGAATATGTTTTGAATTACCACTGACTATAGCATTATCTTCTAATGCGCATCCTTTCTGAATATAAAGAGTAGACAGTAGCAATCTCTCATCACTTTCTTAAATTCTTAAGAAATTCTTAAATATTCTTTCAGCCTCAGGAGAAAATGTGCATCATTCTGTCAACAATAATAATGAAAATCTAATCCGTTTTGCTAAATAACAAAAAAAAATAATCAGAATGAAATGGATTTGCCACTGCTACTTTATTCCTTTCCATATATTGGGACAAGACAATTTAATTTTTGTTTTCCAAGTGTTTAAAGTGTTAGCATGGTGGATCTCTCCCTGAGGATCAGTCATCTGATTTCTATAACTTATATATTTAAATTCAAAGTTATATAAATTTAAAATTTGCATATTCATATAGCCCGATGAATTGAAAGTGGAAAGTTCTCTGCATGTGCATAGAACCCTGCACCTATGATTGTTAATCTAATATTTAGAGAGAAAAGGCTATAAATGATGCCTGCTTTCTCTCTTCTTTGATCCTCTTTTTTCACTATTTTAACTGCAAACTCCCTGGGGCCTACAGTATCTTTGTGAAACACCTAGTGCAATAGGGCCTGACTATCATTTGATCTAAACATTTCTATAATGGAAAAAATTATGAACATAATATAAAAAATGAGGTGTGTCACTATAATGATGTACTTTATATAGTGGTCTCTGTTGTTGTTTATGATGATACTGATTTGCAACCTTTTCCCCCTCCTCCTTGTTATTCTTTGTTATCTCTTAGATTCGTATCGGTTTTTCTCCATCACATGTAGCACAAATTGGTATTCCTTAAGAATTAAATGTCAGAGATGAACAATGAGCTCTGTAAGAGAGTACGTTCTGCTCTCATGGAGGTGTCTATGCCACAGTGTTTTGCACCTTGTCTTGGTTAAAACAAAAGCCATGTTTTCATTGTTTTGTTTACCTATTTATTTCAAAACACAAGCTGAAGTATCCTGGAAATTCTGGCAACTCAGAGATATTAATCACAACCTTCCAGCTCAGCTGTATGAGAGCACACAGTCAAAGAACTAAGCTTAAAAGCTGTTCAAGTCATATGATTATACTCAAACAAGGAAGGTCTTTGCAGCAGTGTCTCAATAGGAAATGGTGCTGGAGGTTTTTGCTGGAGAATTTTTCTTCAGCTCCTGGTCTGATATTTCACTGAAACAGAATAGAAGAGAAATATTCTCCCCATACCAGTCTTGTCTGGAAGAAAATGTGGCAGGAGTACTCCTGACTCCGGTCAAATTTAGCAGGAGCATAATAAAAGGACTGAGGTTCAAGAATAGGACAGTGTGTTGAATATGGTAGTGCTCTTTATGCTTCACCATTTCGAAGCATGCAATAAGAAAGTAAAGGGCTGCTTTTCACCTTTATGGTATTTATGGTGAATAAACAGTGGGACTTTCTTTTTCTAAAGGCTTTGAGGCTAGTGGAGAGAATAAAAACCTCCATCCTATAAACCTGAAGTAGAAGGGCAAAAGATTCAACACACAGAGCGATCTTCTGTAGAAAGGAATTGAAAACAAATGGTTGGTTTTCTGCATGAAATATTCTTTCAGCATTTCCACAACATAAGAATTTTAAATGTGAATTTTTAGGGAAGGTGTGAATTCAAACAATTGATTTTGCTTTTTAGGGAAGGTGTGAATTCAAACAACTGATTTTGCTTACACATAGTCACACTCACACCACTGTGACAAATAATCTCCTCAGAGGCAATGGGCAAGGCAGATATGCCCCTGATGCTCCGGAAGTGATGTATGGTGTGACTGACCACAGCTGTTGCAAAGGAACTGACTTTATCTCACACAGTGAGGACCTGAGGGTGGTGGTTTTTCAGTCAGCTGTGTTGCTTGGGTGGATCAGCTGACTGCATCGTGGTTGAGTGGATTAACTGCTGGTGTAAATGTTTTAATTAACTGATTAAAAGAGTGTGAATGTCTCCCTGAGTTAGCCACACCAGCATGGGGGAAGGGGAGAGGGGAGTATATACATGGCTTAGCCCAACATAAAGTATAAAACCTAAAACTGGCAGTTTTGAAGAAAGTAATGTACTTGAGCTGTCTTTAACCCATGTATTCTTTCCTGATGTTTAGGGGTGCCCAGTATCATGATGGTGAGCATATTGCAGAAAATGGTAAGGGAACAACAAAGTAAAACAAAACAAATTTCTGAATTTTAATTGCACTATCAATCTTTACTTAAGGCACATCTGTCATATTCACTAGTTGACATTAAGCTGTGCTTAGTAAGATTATAATTTGTGCCTTGAAATATATTCAAGGGAGTTTGGTCTACTACATGAGATTCTGTACCCTTATATCAAAATGTGTCTTTGAGACCATTGCATATTATCTAATATGCAATAAAAGATCATGGTGAGAAAGATGAAGAAACCAAGCCTAGAGGGTAGCAAGGGGAGCACAATATGAGTGTACAATATTTTCTGGATTCAGATGATCCTCTTGACTTCCAAGGCATTCTATCTTTCCCCATTTGTCCTTTTCTTCCCAAGGGGAGGAAACCATAACAATGAAGCTATAATGTACATTACAGAAGCCATTTGTCATAGATTTCAAGCATGATTGAAAGGCTACTGTTATTAGACATGAGCAGAATATGTAAAAAATAAATAAATTAATATTTGCGATGTTTATTGTATTTTGATTATCAGCTCTGCATGGATTTCAATAAAGTTTACTTGAATATAACAAATTAGAGTTGTCCTTATGAGATACAGGCTAAAGAATCAGCTTCTTTGTAGCACACAAATGTTGTGCATAACACAGAAAACCTGTATTAAAAGTTCAATAGACAGTTCCAATAAGTTAGAAACATATGTGCTGCCTAAAATATATTTCTGTTGTGAAAAGTACTGGTGGTTTTGACAGTGCTGAATCTCTTATGTGCAAAGGTCTTTACAGGGAGTGGAAGTAATTAATATTGTGAGGAAAAGTGGGGAAGGAGACAGACAAAATCTTTCATTATTATCCTTTATGCTTTTTTTTGTTGAAATAATTTTATTTTTTTTTACCACTTACTGTAGGTGAAGCTGAGAACAGGAGGCATCTCTAAAAAATTAGAACCTTTACAAGATAAGACAGTTTATTACTCGGCATCTCAGCCTAGATATTCTATTTGATCTCTATCAGTCTTTGTTCTTTACCTCTAGACAGACATATTTTCTTTATTGAACAAACAAATCAAACTTTGGTGCATTCTGCTTTTATTTAGTTATATTTTACTAATGCAAATACTTTTAAAGGAATTCCTTGAGAATCTGTAAGTGTAGACTGATTGGCTTCACATATATGAACAGTTATCTCTGATGAACATTTTGAAATCACCTAGTTTTCTGATACCCAGCTGTTAATGGAAACTTTATATGTAATTAAAATACAGATTTTCTTAGACCAGACTTCTGCAAAGAAAGCTTCTGTGGGCACAAACCTTTGGTCTGCCATATATCTGGTTTATGAGAGTTCCTCATACAATTTGAATAAATAAAGAAGCTTATGGGTCTACTAATCCTTTTTCACATCAACAACGCACAGAACAATACCCAGCTGTTAATGGAAACTTTATATGTAATTAAAATACAGATTTTCTTAGACCAGACTTCTGCAAAGAAAGCTTCTGTGGGCACAAACCTTTGGTCTGCCATATATCTGGTTTATGAGAGTTCCTCATACAATTTGAATAAATAAAGAAGCTTATGGGTCTACTAATCCTTTTTCACATCAACAACGCACAGAACAATATTTCACTTCTACTAATCCTTTTTCACATCAACAACACACAGAGCAACGCAATATTTCACTGTATTTTTTTATGCATTGATAAAACATCCACTATTTCTGATGGATATTTCTGTAAAATAGAGAACCTTCCTCTTACTCTTTCTAGAATAATGTATAAAGGCAGTGCTAAAAATGGCAGGCATTAATCATGCCATTCCAATATTCAACTGTTATTTTCTTTTCTACCTCCTGGATGATCTTGGCATTGAATCTGATCCCATGCTTGTTGAAATCAATAGGAGCATTTTTATTGGCTTCAATAAAGCAAAAGTAGGCTTGTGGCAGGCAGAGTGGCTTGAGTAGTTAAGGAAAATAGCTTTGTGTATTTCTAGCAGAATAAACTCCACTTTGGAATGGCATTTCAGTGCCCAGTGACTAGACTATGTTATTAAAAATGTGGCTTTCACCAAAAATATTTCTATTCAGCTATCACAATAACCAGGACTATACATTCCTAAATGTGTGCAAGGAGACTGTTTATAATTTTTACTTTGTTCGATTTTGTTTTCTTTGCTCAGTGTTTGTAGACTTGGCAAGAGCTCAAAGGTTTGTTTAGTTTTCCGTTAGCATCCTAAAAGGCCACTCACTTTTCTTGTTCAAGGTATGACCACTCCTCCACTTCCTCAGCTGCCTCTTATGTGTAATTTGTTGACCTCATTCTCTGCAAATGTCTTCTGTCTGACCCTAATATAATCCTGAAAATTTTGTCTAATTAGATCAAGCTAGGACATCAGTGCTCCTCAGTGGGAGGATTACACAGGCTCAATGCAATGTTCACTGTGAAATTAATTGCAGCAATGGCATAGTTGCCACAAAACCCCTAACAATGGGAATTAGCATCAGGATTGTTCTATGTTGTTTTGGTAACTGAAGAAAATTGAATGTGAAATGCTGGTTTTAGTCTCATTGTTCTGGTTGTATTTTTTGATCTGAGAGTTGAATGCTACCAACATGGCAAGTAGAACCTCATCAGCCAACTCAGTTAAATATTTTGAACTCTGCGGTAAATCTGATAAAAATGTGGATTGACTGCAAACAAATGCAGACATGCATGTTGTAATTCTCTTATCTCAGCTGGCTACACACTGATATGGCATCTGAGTCCCAAACCTATGGGAACTAGATCAGAATACTCAAGGCCACTGCTGTCCTGAGAGTGACCATGAAGCCTAAACCTGGTTTTGTTATCAAAGCTTGATGGATGTTTTTTGCCAGGGCCCTGAGGCCATTGCTAGGCTGTACTGACCCTGACCACTTGCCCTTGGGACTTCACTCTACAGCTCTCCAAGGGAACTTCATTTTATCTTAACTTGGGGGCCTTAATCCCTTCCTGAGTAATGCTCTAGGTGTTCTTTCTTCCTGGCCCGTCTCCCAGGTGTACCCCTTGGGCCTCTGTGGAAGACTTGCCACTGGACCCACCTCCCACTGCTCCCTACTTGACTTCCTGAAGGTACTCTGGACCTTCCACTAGACGTATCTGGGGCTGTTGATGATTCCTGTCATCAGTGCCCTGCTTGGGTTCTGTGGGTCAGTGCCTGGGTGAATGAGGGTGTTGCCTGTCAGGTTTACCCCTGGGTTGTCCCCCCTCATGGAGTAACCCCATTCTTGCTGCTGACACCTTGAATGTACACCTAAAGGTATGTCAGATGCTCACCACTCTAAGTACTCTGGAATTGGTTTCCTACTTCAGAATTACCTGTATGTGAAAAAATCCTTGAATTGAATTTGAATGCATTGCTGGGAACAGGGACTGACTGGTACTCAGCAATGGTTCATTCCAAGTGACCGCTCTAACTCCTGAGTTAGCAATGCACCCTTCTGCTTTACCTCTTATTTCTTGATTATTTTTTTTCCAATGGTTTTTAATTCAATCTACATATTATCAAAGCTTCAGCTGAAAAAGCTTCTAAGCAAATAATCTGGAGTTTCCTGGTTAAAGCACCTACTTTTAAGACCATCTCTTCAAATTCCTTTAGTTTGGGAAAAGACTTCTAGGCCTTAAGCTTTTTTTACTTGTTATTTCATAAGTGATAGGCACCAATTCCGCCTCTATAGAAAGGGAAAATCTCCCCCCTCTCCTTCCCACCAGGAAAAGAAAGTTTAATATTGAAAGAAGGTTCAGGGCTGCAAATTGATTAAAATACTCTCCATAAGAGCTCTACATTTATGTTGTCTACAAAAATAATTCTAACAAGTTTCTGTGTTGCATAGCTACCAAACATCAAGCAAATATATTGTTTGAGGAAATTACACACCTCAGCGTGTTTTACTTTCCGTTGAAAGAAGATATGAACTAAAAAAACCAACAAAAACATCAACATCTTTGTAATGTTTATTTCAGGAGCTCATTTATGCTTCCTACTGAGAAATGACATTCCCAAGGGGCCTTTTTCTACGGTTTATGAAATTTCAAAACATCTTAAACCTTCAATTACTTGAGGTTAAATATTTTTCATCTAAGTTCTTAGGAATATATTTGTACTAGACTTGTTTGTTCTTTGTTCTTAAAAGCAGAAATCAATGTAAATCTTGCTGAATAACAAAATTCTATTCCTAATTTCTCTTTTTTGGAGGATTAATTGAAAGGTACAGGGTTGTATAAACTGTTGAGTAATGCATTCCTCAAAGAGCATAACATCTTCACCCACTATTGACACCCAAACTGAGGTTGAACATCAATAAGTACCCAAGATCCTCTTCTCCTGACAGAAATTAATATAATATTGTTATAGATCTCATTTAATGGTTGTTAAATGTTTCTGTTCTATCAAGAACTTTTCAAATTTCTCTAATGAATAGCCTTCATGAAGTCTTGATGTGGAGTTTTTGTTTTTGTTTTTCTGTTTGGAATATTTATTATCATTAGTCTTATGTGAGTCTGGTCCTCATCCTGTGTAGACCTGTCCATACATGGTCCTTGTATCCTCTTGTATTTATGTTAACTCTGAAAATATTATACATAGTATGTAAAGACTTCTGCAGTACTGTGCTCTGTGGGAAATGTACTGATCAGGTGGGCCAGACAGAGAAATTTCTTGACAAGAAAATAGAGACATAGCCAGAGGGGACACACACCAACCACTTCAAATCCCAACTGCAAAGCCAAATTGGAGCTGTCAGAGCAGGAGTTAATTTTAGGTAGTGTAGTGTTTATCTAAGACCGAGGACTTCTAAATGGAGACTACATCAATCATCAGTTACAAGATCTTTAGTGCAGAAATTATAAATTGCCACATTTTCATGCTTAAGGATCATGGCTGCATTTCTGTTCGAACAGCAGAACAGCCTGTTTTGCAGTTAAAAGGTGTTCATACTTTTTGCCTGCTAGTGCAAACTAAAACAACAGAAAAACATCTGAGAAGTATTTATGTCTTATAATTTTGCAATCAAATACTAAGTTCACTCTCTTGCCTCAAGTAGAGGAACTCTCACTAGGAATCATGAGGATGTAATGGTGTTCAAAAGGGTAAGTCAAATCCTCCTACAGTCAGGGGCTAAAATGACACTGCAAAATTGTTAGGTCTTCTTTACCAGTAACTTTGTGTCCAATAAGGTCTGATTCCTGCAGCACTTAGAGAAATAAGACTTCTATTTATCATATAACAAGGCACTGAAATTAGGACCAGAGCTTACTGCTATAGAAATACCAATAGCAGTGTCTTTTTTGAAAATACTTATTTTTCACAAAGAGATAGAAAACCTTAAAAAATTGATTACTAAACAATTTTGTACTGCATGGGCAAGGGATGAGGCATGTATCTTTTAATGTGATCTGAAAAATGTAGTAGGTTTTTTTTATTTACTTTCTAAGTCTGAACTGTTTTGTAATTTCCGCAGATTTGCATTTTTTTCTCTTTAGAAACTCTATGTGTCTGTATGTGGATTTTTACAAACATATGTATATAAATATTGTTTATGGCTGCTTGGCTACTGATATCTAACAACTAACTCAGTTATACAGCAAATCGTTATCTTCAAATAATTGTTAGAATGGGAAAGGTCAATGGAACCAAGAAACTTGAGTGAATCTGAGGACAGATTCAGAGGTGATTAGCAACTTCAAACCACCTATGGGCTCAGTACTTGAAATAATCATGTTAGAGATTTCCCCTAGGATTTTCCATTTGGATGGTGAGTTAAAGAAAAGAAGTAATGTAATAAATAATTTCTAGAATAATATTTTATAAGGAGATTCAGTCTCTACTTCGTGATCTAATCTTCCCTCATTTGGGTAATGTTCATATTACAGCAAAGTTTCTGTGTATGTACGTTTAGATGCTAATTTATTTTTTATTTAATGTGATATTTGTCTTTTTACTGAAATATACTTAACCATGAGTTCTGTTTCTGTTAGAATGAGCCAATCTTGTTGCAAGACAAGTATGAACATCAGAGTCAAAATCCACATATTGTAGGCTTTTTTATACTCCTGCAGACAACCCATCTGATTTAGAAAAAAAAGAAATTAACCTGTTTGAACATGAATGCTTAAGAATAAAGTAATTAAACTTGTGTAATAAGATTATTGCTAGTAGTAAAGTAATTGGAAGCAAGGAGATAAACCAGTTATGTGAATAAATGATGTGACACATTCTTCATGCTGTGGCTTTCCAGCTGTAGATAAATGAAGCTGTGTTATGTTTTTGTTTAACATTTTCCTGTACACAGACTCTCAACAATAGAAGAGATTTATGCTTTGTGAGCAATATTGACATAGAGTGAAACTAAATCAAATATTAAAGGAAAAGCAGTTTAAGGAGTGTCAGGGCAGTCTGTTTTAGGTAACTGAAAGTTGACTTAGTCCTTTCCAAATGCAAATGCAACTATCTTAATGGCAGAAGGATACTGGGAAAGGCACAGTCTGGATGACCAGTAGAGGACAGGAAACAAGACTTCTTTACAGGTCTGTCCTCTACATTCAGGCGTGTGAAGTAGCTTTGGAGAAAGAAAAGTCTATGGTATACTAATATGTTAGTGTGGGGCAGGGGCAAAAGGTCCTTCATTCTGGCAGTGCAGCCTGAGGCTGTTCCTATGCCCAGCTTAGTAGTACAAGAAATAGCTGAATTCAAGCTCTGTCTCATTTTAACTCCGTTAGTAAAGTCCAGTCAACTTTTTTGTTCTGCTCAGTCTCTACCTGACAGAATCTGGATTGGTGACCAGGAAAAGTTTAACTATGATGGTGGTAGACAGCACATGGGTTACTAACAGCATGTGAGGAAAGTAACAGACTGAAAATCATTCCTGATATCCATGCTGTCTGCTTGGGGTGTTGCAGAATGAATAACAGTAAAAGGATGAAAATCAGTCACAATTTATAGGAATTATTCTTATTTTGTGTTAGAACTGCTGTAATCACATTGAAATAAATATTAATTCCCAATATCCTCTCTTCCTCCCCCCACCCCCTCCCCA
>NW_008661988.1:0-278 GCF_000695815.1 Acanthisitta chloris | reverse complement strand
GCTTGTTGCCTGCAGTTTTTGTTCCATGGTAAGGAAAGGGAGGCTTTGCCCTCAATTCTTCTGCAGGTCCATGTGTAGAGTACAGTCTCTGGGAGCGACAAAAGCCTCCTGACAACATCAGGTGTGTTAAACACACCTTGCAGCTATCAGGGCAGAGGTAAACTACAGCAAAGCATTAGACTAATGCTCTGCTCACCACTGTATTCAAGTTCAGTGAGCTGTTTTTCATCTGACTACAATGACATAAATGTAGAGGAAATCTGATGGCTAGGACAGAA
>NW_008661987.1:209231-221869 GCF_000695815.1 Acanthisitta chloris | reverse complement strand
GGGTTGGTCTCTTCTCGCAGGCATCTATCAGTAGGACAAGAAGGCACAAGCTGTGCCAGGGGAGGTTTAGGTTGGATATTAGGAAGAGATTTTTTTTTTTTTGAGAGAGTGGTCAGGCATTGGAATGGGCTGCCTGAGGAGGCGGTGGATTCACCATCCCTGGAGGTTTTCAAGACAAGACTGGATATTGCACTTAGTGCCATGGTCTAGTAATGATGGTCGGGTTGGACTCGATGATCTTTGAGGTATCTTCCAACCAGGCTGATTCTGTGATTCTATGTTCAAATTACTGAAACAACAGTTTTGAGGATTCTAGTGTTACCCTCTAGTGTGACGCTGATTCAGCCCAAAATGGTTGCTTTTTGCATGTCTAACTAGGAGGAAAATTTCTACTCATATTTAAAAACATGTAGGAAAGGCCAATCCTATGATGACACTTCACTTTTGGGAAACTGGAGACCATGCTAGGGAATGAGAGAGGTAAAATAGCATAAAGTACATTTAGAAATTAATCTGCTACTGCGTTCTTCAGTCATATCTGTGTAAAGAGCAGGATTTGTATGTTTGTCTTTTACATGGAGAAATATTTCTAATGCATTTCGCATTTATGAAGGCATTGTAGTAATTACAAGTTTACCAAATATTTGAAAATTCCTTCAGAAAGTAGGCAAGATATTTACGTAAGAGTATAAAGTACATTATGCTGGTCCTATTGGCTCTACAAAAGCTTGTGGGTAAATCACTTGTGCATACTTCATAGAGTTACTAGTTTACTCATAATCATTGGGGAAATAAGGATTGAATTTACCACCAATGAAACATAATTCTAAATTTCTTTTGAAAATGAAATGATATTAAATCTTGTAATCCGCAAGCACAATATTACCAGTAACTATTCCAGAAGGCTATTTTGTCTATAATGTAATGAGGTGTGTTACGTATGGGAATTCAATTTAATTAGACGAGCAGGCATACTGCTTGAAGAATGGTATAATAGCTATAGTTAAGCACATTTGTAAACACTTGTGTACCTTGAGGCATGTGGTTTGTTTTATTTCTCATTATATTAAAGAGATAATGTATAAAACCCTAGCTTCCTCCAGCAGCATCTGTCTTTATTAGAGAATGCTTACAATGTCTTCCATGAGTAACAAAGATCGGTCAGAATCCTGTCTTGAATTGATGGTCGTACGTGACTAGACTGCAAAGCTGAGAATAAGGACTTAGGGTGTACTTGCAGAATAATGGAGCTGTACATATAAAATATATTTTTTTCTACAGAGCCTTTCAACAAGTTAGTCTTTTGTACAACATTATGATAGAAATGTTGTGCTAAATCTGAAAACAGAACGCCAGAAACAAACTGTAAATCATAACAGGAGCCGCTTCTAAATTTTTCATTTGTGTGCCATAAAAATATAAATCACATGTATGGAAGAATCTAATAGACTTTCCTTTGTAAAATAAATTTTAAAGCTTTATATATTTTTGTCTTCAAAATATATTGTGAATTATTCATTGTCCACTTTATATTTTATAACAGCAAAAGCTCAAGGAAGAGAGGGAGGCTAAACGTGCTCGGATGGATGGCAGGCATGATTACTTACTGGATATCATTGCCTCTTGTGTGAATCTGGACAAAACAGAAGTAGAAGATGCTATTCTTGATGGTAACCAGGTAATCTGAAAGTGAAGCTCATAGGGTGCTTTGGAACTGACGTTACTGTTAAATTCTTGGTGAGGTAGTTGTCAGACTTCCTGTCTGAGAATACTCGAGTCTTCTCATTGAAAAATAGTTTTTCAGCATTTTATAATTAAGTTGAACAAAAGCATTCTTACTTTGAGGACCTATTGTAACACTATTGAATTTTAAATTTATTAGAATTTCTGCTCTCCAATGGTTATAGATAATATGGTAAAACCAGTGACCGTATTTCATAGTGGAACCACTGTCAAGTCTCTCAGTCCATGAATATACAGCACATATAGATTCAAGAGTTTTGTCCACAGCAGGTTGTATGTTGTTGTTTCCATAAGGCTCCCATCAGCATTTGTGCGACTACATTGTGAACTAAAATAGATAGAAACTACTTGATAAAATAGAATGGCTCATGTTTTCTGACTGACTACATGAGGGCTAGTGGAGGGGGTAAACAGTCATAAATGTGTATATTGAGGAAACAGTGCATCAAAGTTGATGGTCTTACATGCAATGGAGATACATTTCGTGGTTTGAAGAGATGTAACTTTTTCTTTTAAACCTAGGTAACAATTAGATCTTGTTTTACTTCCTGACACTAAAGTAAACATGGTTGTGTTTTGTTTGTTTGAGTTTTTTGTCTTCTCTTTTCATCTGCACATCTTCAGAATGCATACTCCCAGTGCTAATATTGTCAAGAAACTGAAGAAAGTCCAGTGAAGACTACCGGGACAGAGAGGGACATAGGGCATGTGAAGTATGAGATAAGGGAGAAAAGATTGAGTGGCACTCAAATAGTAGCCTGCAGTTGCTTGAAGAGCATTTACAAAGATGACAGTGCTAAACTGTTCTCAGGGATTGCAGATGATAATGACAAAGCCACACCTTGCAAAATGGCTGCTAAGAGTCCCTTCTTCACCAGGAGGGTAATGCAGTATGGGAATAGGTTACTTCAAGTCAGTCATGGAATTTCTGTGCTTGAGGTTTTTGAGACTCAGCCTAGACAAAGCTAGGAGGCTGACCTTGAGGTCTCCCCAGAGGTCCCTTCCAACATTTCTGTGACTCCATGTGATATAAGCAAAAGAGCTGTACAAAACACTGTCATAAAAGTTAAAAAGCAGAATTTGTTTCAGCCTTTGTGCATTCTATTTCTAAATGGGTTTCCTGGCAAACTATCTTGCCTGAGAATAGCTGTCAGATGAAGAAAATATTGGCAGCTGCTATACTTGGAAAGCAAAAAGTGTAATAGTTGTTTTGACCTCATCTTGGAGGGCTCAGCCAAGATTTTCTGAAATAGCAGTTTATGTGATCTTGGTGTAACTGAGGCTTGTTATTAATGGAAGAGGGATAATTGCAGCTTTTTTTCCTGCTGCTGGTGATCTTTTAGCCTTTTTCCTGCACTAGGAAGCAAAAATGGTACCAGCAAATGTTTCTGAAGATTAAGTTCTAGAAGCCTTTTCTGCTGAAGACAGCTATGTAGTTAGGGACTACATGAAACAGTGACTTGTAGATCTAGAAAAATAATGGATTAGGCCAGACTTTTAAGTCCTGAGACATGGATCAGTGTATTAGCAGAGAGCAATTAAGTTTCTTCCTCAGCCTGCATGACCTATACACGAGATTTGTGGACTGCACTACCAATACATGCTTCAGTGCTTGTTGGCAGCCTTGAATTGATGGAGAACTGTGAAATTGTCCTGATGCTTGAAATATAAATAAAGGCTTTCCCTGTTGCTATGGTATGAATCACAGAATTATTAAGGTTGGAAAAGACCTCCAAGGTCATTGAGTTCAACCTTTGACTGAATACCACCTTGTCAAACCGCAGCACTCTATGCCACATCCAGTTGTTATGGAATATTTCATCCAGCTGTTATGGAATAGTTGCAGCTGTGTGTTTTCTGCTTTCATTTAGTTAGCTGAGCTGCAGGAAGAACAACATAAGTGAGGGACTTGAGTGAGGTGCTGCTGCATTTCAGTAAATGAAGAAATGTCCTGGGCCCTCAGTTTGAGATAATATGCAGCATGTACAGTTAAGTGGTTTCAGTACACTGAAACATGGTCCGACTATGTTCACTTGTGTTCAGCATGAAAATATTGAAATGATTCAGTTAAGTAGGTATGTGTTGCTAAAGTACAAGGCAACTTGATTATTTTTTGAGGAGCAGCAACAGCGCCTTGTATAACTTTATTATTGAATAATGATAAAGTGATGAGTATTTGTCAGACCTTTGTTAAAAATCTGAGCAAGTTAAACTTGTCCTAATAGGAATGCTATGTATTATGATCTCAACATGATTTCAAACAGATAGACCGCATTGACAAATTCCTGGCCCCTGGAGGTCTGTGTCATCTGATGTTCTACTATCAAGATGTGGAGGTGACTGACACAGGTAAAGCAACTTAGGTTCTCCTTCAGCATGTTGCAGTTGTGCTCAGCAAATGTGCAAGGAAACAGCAAATAGTAAAGTTCATAAAAACTGAGGCTTAAAGCAAGTCAAGTCTGGTCAAACTTGGACATCAATCCTTGCTCATGAAATGAGGATTGATGAAATTGCTGAAGCTTATTAATGCACTTCTGCATATTGCTAGTATGAAGCAGCAATGTACTTGCTTGTGAGCTCAACTGCTGTTGCCTAGCGTGCTGGGAAATGGTTTTTGATAGTTAAAAGATGACTTTCACACAAGGTAATCAGTGACAGCTCCTCTGTCCCCTTCTCTCTGATCACACCACCAATCTGCCCTAGAAGCCATCAACATTTGTTGGCACAGGACCATCAATCCAGGTGGTTCTGTTACATGACAGTGCCCCCATGAGTCTGTCAATAGGGGTAGAAAGCTGTTATCCCAGAAGTCCCTTCTGTGCATATTCCTTTCCCCAGTACCTCCATGTTACCACATTTCTGGGGAAAGCCTCCTTCTCACTTACTCTAAAGGCAGCTTAGGACCCCTGTGGCATGGACATCTTCCCTTTGTCCATGGCTTCTGTCCCAGACCCTCCAGTGCTGCTGTTGGGACTAGCCAGGTGCTTTGTGACCTCTGAGAATCTGTGACTGATTGGCAGGAGATCATTCCACTGGTTTACCCCGGATGTACATCTATACATACCTGTATAAATGTGTTTATACATATGTGAACATACCTAGATGAGTGTACAAATACATATTTATACTTCATGTATTTTCAGTATATATGTATGTATATACCTAAAAGGTCTGAAAAGACTGTTTAATATGATATAAGCAACTTTAATAAACTAAATTTAAATGCACATAGAAATAAAATGAAAATGCAAACCCAGTCACTCATTTAGAAATCTGATGAGCAAGTTTTAACATGCCTGAGTTTAAGTAGTGTTGGAAAGATTGTGAGTCAAGGGTCAAAACCTGGGAATCTAATGAGTCCCCCTCACCCACCTCCTAACTAATCAGATGACCCTACAGTATGATTGTGGTAGCCTTTGGGATGTTATGCTACTTCTTGGTGACTCTTTACAAGTGTTGCCAAGAGCCTAAAGATGTGAGCAGCATATTTTTGTTGGGGGAAGAAAAAAGGATAAGGAAGTCCCTTGTAGCTCCCTTATTGTTTTGGGGTTTTTTTGTTTTTTTTTTGTTTTCCCCATTTTGGGTTTTTTTTGTTTTTTTTGTTTTCCCCCCAGAGAATCTTCTGTGGCCTCTCTCTCCTTGTTTCCAGAAGCAGTCTGTTTATTTTTTGTAATGTTAGTCTTAAGTCTATGTGTTTTTAAGGGAGGACTGTTGATAATAACTCCTCTAAGATAGACTACATTACTACATTTCCTGACCTTTCTTTGAATTTTCTTTTTTAAGCCATAGAACATTACCTGCAACTGCATGATAGAGCCATGTAAGACCTTGAGCTCAAACCTTTCCTTAGAAGGAATAGAAAACAAGTAAATGAATAGAAATGAAAGACTTTTGATGTGAAAATGGCAAAGCTAGATGAAATACTATGTGGTGAAGACTGAATGCTGCGTGCTGTCTGTGGATAGTTCCAGGAGGTGCCTCCATGAGACTGGGACTCAGATATGCACAAATAATGACTGAACTGTTTGTGTCAAAAACTTTTTTGTGAATAAGTTATCGGTGTGTCTTAAGTGTTTCTTTTGTTTGAATCTATAGAGCACTTTGGCCTTCCAGGAACAGGAATGGCCTCTCATCTGACAAAGAAGAAGAAACTTAAAGTATTTGTAACAGAGGGAAAAGAAGTGGCTTTAACTGGTGTATGCATTTGCTTCATTAGATCCAGTCTTTCAAAACCCATCACAACTGAGAATATCTACGAGGTAAGAGTCAGTGACTGCTGATGTCTGTTGTTTAAAATTCATTTTCACCTTGGAGTATTTGCTCTCGCTGCATAATTTGAGAGCCATTGATACGGAGGAATGAGCAAAAAAGGGACACAGCTGGACTAAATGAAACATGACAAAAATGGAGGGAGATGGAAAACCTGACATTATCTAGTGGCGGCAACTAGAAGTATATAATTGCTATGAATAAATGATGCTAAGGAAGAAAATTTTAGACATTCCAGAGTGACAGAGTAATTAGTGATTACCTAAATAATAAGCTGTTATATTTCAATAAGTTCTAACAAATCCATTAGAAAACTAAATAAAAATTATTTTGCTTCTGAGAGTGTATATGGAAATAATATATAAACAAGTTTATCTACTGAAAGACTTCTTAAATCTATGACAGTCTGAGGTGAACCAAGCTGGATCAAGTGCTCCAGTAGTGAGGAGCACAGAGTAAAATGTAGGGAATCCTACAGTTGTAGGCAAGCTAATAGGAGTGCTAAAATAAGAATGATGTACTAAATGAGAATTTAGCATTGTGAAAACTTTCTGTACAATTCAAAATGGAAACTTTCAAGTACAACTCCTAAGCCAGCAAGTTTTAACTCCCCCCATATCTTCTAGTTTTAAAGTTTTAAAACTGTATTTTGCCAAGATAGGCAAGAAATAGAACAGCCGAAGAGTGGGTGAGCTTTCATCACCAGGTTAATATCTGACTTCTACACCTACATGCTTTGAAGTTTTATGCTTAACCACCTAATTTCTTTTTTATTATTTTGAAAGATATAGCTTAGATTTTACTTAGGCATATACTATTTAACATTTGAAGATTTGTGTGCTTGCAATCTGGTAATTGCTACTGAAAGATGTGCAAAGCAGGCAGCTTCATATCTAATGATATAGCTCTTGCTGATAGTAGATAATACCATAAAAATAGGAAAGACAAGTTGAAAAGTGGTATTATATGTCTGAAGACACATATAATGTGTGACACTTAAATACAAGTTGTTTGGTGTTAAAATACACTGCAGGAAAAAATGTTTGAGTACCTTTCAATGAAGCAAAGTGTGGCTTTTTAAATAGAGGCCTCTTATATTCTCATTATATTTTGGAAGTGTTTTGAAATCGTCATTTCCTCAGCTTTGTAGGATAAACTGTGACCCTGTGCTAATCTTGCAGCCCCAGTTAGCAACAATTGTGCTGTTATTACTTGAAGAACACTTGTACACACTGGTAATTTTTGAGATGGTCAAGACCTGGAATAAATATAATGATGGCAAAAATTCGGTTTTTTTAATTTTAACTTATATTGTGTTTCTTTTACAGGAAGTAGATTTTAATATGCTGAATGTAGGTCAAGATGGCTTATTAAAAAGTGTTGAGCAGTTGATGTCAGAAATCCTCATTCCATCCTTACAGACTAAGGACTCTGGCTGGGTTGAACTTGGTGCACTTCAACAAGCTTCCAATATTAAGCAGGACTTACTTCATGCCCTTGAAGCATTTGTTAGTGTGCTGTCAGGCACTCAGCAAAGTCTGATGGAGAAGGTAGTATGTTCATGTGGTAAATAGAAATTGAGCTAGCTGTAGATAATCTCCAGCTCTGGAGCTTTTGAATTAACTGCTGTTGTGGATTACTCATAAAAATTGCTTTTGTTAAACTGGAGAAAAATACAATACTTCTGTTTCTTGCCATCAGTAACTTATTATACTTTGATCTGTGGCTTTAACAATGCTGCAGGTGTTTCTGTTCTTGTTTGTTCTGGGGCCAGTTCTTTAGAACTATTAACTTCCTGACTCTCCAGTGGCTGTAGTCACTCTTAAACAGAGAATGATTAATGTATGACAAACTGTTGCTTTATCTGTTAATTTCTACTCAGCTTTTGTGAAGGGAAGAGCATGAGAGCACAACTGCCAGGTGGGTGAATTCTCCAGATTCTGGAGTCCAGTTCTTGCTCAAACCCATTTAATTTAGACTGAGCTGGAAATAGGAAGTGAGATACTCCAAGAAGGACAAGAAATTACTTTTTAAAGTTCCTGTATTATCTGTCCTGAACATGTTGGCATTTCAGAGTTTTTTAACTTGTGTTTTAGGTCAGTCTGAAGAAATGTGAAACATATGACCTGAAAACTCTAAGAGGACCTTCAGATTACCTGATGGTTGCTAATAGAATAGATGTTCTTGAAAAAATAGAAGTCTGCATGAAAGAATGGACCAAACAAATTGAACAGGTAATACACTGGACAAATGCGAAATATGACAACATCTGCATATTGGCAGATGAGTTTAGTCCTGTTGGTGTGATAGCTACCTTTCTATAAATTTAGATGTGATCAATCTCTTTATTTTAAATTACTGTTGGTACATTTTGTGTGCTTTTATTTCTCAATGAGAATATTATTGAGAACTTTTTCTATCTGCTAGTAAATGAGCATATATGTCTTCAGAAGCTTAGATCCCTGTCTGATAATCACTGGTTGTTAAAGTAGAAAACATTGGTTCCCTGTGGATGTAATGAAAGCAAAAGTAACACAATGATTGAGTGAACACTATTCTCAGTGGTCACAATTGTACTTTGAAACATGCTCTGCAGGTTATTTGCAGAAAATGTAATTGTCTTTAACAGTGCTCTTGGAACAGAAGGAACGGTAACTCTTCTTTAACTTGGAAATAAAAGGGCCAAGCAAAATTAAGTCTCTTATGTGAGGTGGTGACTAAGCTGGGTAATTCATCAGTGGAGGTTAATTCCAGGAGTTAAATACAGAATTAATCCATGCTATCCATGCTGATAAGAAATATTAGCATCAGTCACTAATATTACTGTATGATAAAAGGTTCTTGCAGAAAATGACCAGTTGAGAAAGGAAGCTGATGACCTTGGACCACGAGTAGAACTTGATTATTGGAAAAAGAAATTGTCAAAGTTCAACTACCTTATGGAGCAGCTGAAGCACCCTGATGTGAAAGCAGTGCTTGGAGTACTCACTGCTGCTAAATCCAAACTGCTGAAGGTTTCTATTTTAAAATATGACAGATGTAAAGCCTAGAAATGCTCTATACCCTTGTTCATCTTGGTGATGTATGTAACAATGCTGGTGGGGAAAACATTGAAGTATCTTTGAATTTTGTTTTCTTTGTCATTTCTTTTTCCTCAGCTTGGGTAGATAAAGTTCAAATCTAGTTGAATTTATTGGAGAAGTCTGAGAATCCCCTTTGTCTAAAGGCTGATAATGTACTACATCCACATGGTTCAACAGAAATTAATACTCTAAAATATTTGAAAAGTTGACTATTGAATTGTAAAATTGAATTAATGAACTAGGTATTTGATAAAAATAAAACTACCCCTTTTCCCCCACATTTTTTAAACCTCTTCCTCATGCTGTTACTGTGTCTGTCAAAACTGCTTGTGGGCTCATAACGTCTGACATTTGACATAACAAAGACCCATCACAAACAGAAAAATATGTAAATAAAACAAAAAATCTTGGCTCATCAAAATGAGACACATGAAACAAATGCATAGTTATATATTTATCAGTTCATCAAGCAAAAATAGTTAATAGATAATGTCTGTATATTTTACATCAACTTGACTGGACACTGCTACTGACATAACTTGTTAAGCCTAGTGATCTAAACTAACTGTATATTCAGAGTCATGTCACTGAAGTAAAATAAGGACTTGTTCCTCATCTTGGGTGAACAAGCGTACCTTTGCTTTCAAATGTGTTTAAAAGCTAATGACATAAGAGATTGATCTCAAAATATTTTTTGCTGAAATGTATGGTTTTTATGTTTTTCAACTTTTTCTTCTCAGAAGTGGCGAGCATTGGATATTCGCATCACAGACGCAGCAAATGAAGCTAAAGATAACGTAAAGTACCTGTATTCTCTGGAAAAATATTATGACCCATTATACAACAGTGACCCTGTAAGCAGAACTTTTGCATTCTTTACATAAATGTCTTGAGACAATCAACATGAATGTATTCTGTAGGATCAATGTGGAAATGACACAGACAAAATCTTACGTATGCATTTCCAGTTTGAGAATTTGTGTAGTTATGGTCAAATTGGCCTAATGGGAATTTATGGCTACAAAATAAAGTACCTGTTGTTTTTATACCATAGTATCTGTAAAGCTTTTGATCTGATGCTGAAACTGGATTCTGTGCTATGGGAGGAGTTGAAATATCCTGAAATTGAAAAAAAAAAAGGCAAGCAAAAATGAATATAAACCTAGCACTATGCTAAAGGCATAGTTTAGTATTTTGTCTTTGTGTTACTGACCAGACCATGCTTAGACTAACATTTATAGGGCAATTTTCAGCTTCTTGGGTTAGAAAAGGATAAATATGATTATGTAAATATTAAGGGGTAAATATAAATCACCTTCTCATACCATAGTATGAGAATGAATAGGATAACAAGCAAGCATAACAAGTGGTAAACAAAACCAGCCACCCTAAACTAAGGGCTAGGAGGAAGGAATCTCAGCATCCCATTTTCTGCTACAGTAGGTGGCAAATGGTTGCTTTTATTAACACTGGTTTTGCAACTGACTGTGTGTCTTGCTAGTCAAAACTTTGAGCTGTCCTGGCTTCCTCTCTCTCTCTCTCTCCCCCCATACTTTTCTGAAAACTAAATTGCTTCCAAACAGTGCTCTGGGCAACAATGTTTGTTTCTATTTACTGGATTATATTAGAACAGTGTGTTCTTTCAGTGTTTCCCAATCTGCTACTTGAGTTTCTCTATTGAAAGGTTAGTATAATACCCATACAAAACAGAGTAAAAGTGAATACACTTGCTACTGGCACTGTTCAGGGGCTGGTGAGCTAGTCTGCTTTGTGCTTCCAATGTAGGTTTTTGCCAAAGAGGAAGTGGTGTCCACTTTGGAGGTGTTGGCTTGGAGATGGTGTAGCACTTGGGGTGAAAGCCATGAAGGCATGGAGTGTGAACCTTTTCTCATACTGATATTTACCTGTAAAAGTTTGAGGATCAGTTTGCCAATTAACTGTCATTGCTTTGGAAATTCAGATGTGAGAAAGAGCTGTCTGTAAAATCTTTGTCTGACCCATTCTTTGGCTGAAGACGAGACTGCTAGGCTTTTTGAAATGATACTTTGCATCAAAGTAGTAAAGGGCATTTCTCTTTCACAAGACTTACTAAAAACCATAAAGGGTATGGAGAATTAAAATGAGTGTGGTGAGTTAACCTTGGTTATGCATCAAGTGCTCTCTCAATCGCCCTCCTCAACAGGATGGGATGAGAACATAGTATGAAAAAGCTTATGGATTTTTCAAATGGGGACATCACTTACCTGTTATAATCATGGGCAAAACAGACTCAACGTGGGGAAAAGTGGCTTTATTGACAGTGAAAATACATTTTGGTAGTGAGAAACAAAGTCAGAAATTAAAACCACATCTCTGCACTACTCTCTTTCCCAGGCTCACCTTCCCCCCCTCACTTCTGTTTAATTTCTTCTCCCTCCAAGTGGCACAGGGAGAAGGAAGGCTGTGGTCAGCCAATAACAGCTTCTCTCTGCTGCCCATATTCCTCTAAAACTCTTCCTTGCTATGATGTGGGTCCTCCCATGCAGCAGGGGAACACCTGCCCTACTGATGTCTCTGCCGGGACCATCTCTGCTGGGGGTACAGAGTCCCTACTCCCGCTCTCCCCTCGGGGCTCTCAGGCTGTTTCTGGCATGGTTCCCCTCACTCAGCCCTGGCTGAAGGACATCGTTTACCCTCCCTTGCCCAGACTTTCCCCGGGGCTCTTGCCTGTGCATCCGTGGCTGAGGGGCTCAGCCATGCCCCGTGATTGGGCCGCTGGACCCGACTGTGTCTGCCTCCATACAGGGGCCACTCCAGCACCAGGGCTCCTACATGTGCAGGTATGGGCTATTAGATCACCTCCTCCCAGGCACCTCACCTGTTGTATATAGAATCACAGAATCTAATTTTTGTATTATCTCAGGGCCAGTGCTTTCAGAAAGTTGTTCTTCATAGTTCATTTATTCAACTAAGCACCATGAGGATCAGTGCAATTTCTGGGCTCTCTTTATATGCAAGCTTACATCAGGTTTAGTGACTGAGCATACAAACATACTTTTTGTGGATAAAAATGGTTCTTTTGAAGAGGCCATTATGTCTATCAAATTTCATTTGCTGATCAGTATTCTTCCAGCCAAGACTCTAGTGAAAATTTTTCCCCAAAATTAAGTTGTAGAGCTTGGGTTGTGAAGTAGGACAGGCAGTTCTGCAGGAGAGGCCCAGGGAGACAGAGGCAGAACTATTATGAACACTGTGTTTGTAATGCTCCTGCATTCACTAATTAGGTGTTGAGCTAATGTGTGGTATCAGAGGTACTGAGCAGAGTTCAGATTGTGTGCTTCTTTCCAGGTGTCCATGGTGGATGCTATTCCAGGACTCATAAATGCAATTAAAATGATTCAGAGCATCTCTCAGTATTACAACACATCTGAAAAGATCTCCTCGCTGTTTGTGAAGGTTGGTGCTCAGCATGAAAGGAAATCTTCACAGATTTTTTTCTGTGTTGTTGTTGGAGTGAGAGAGAAAATGCAAATAGACCAAGCAATCGAAGAGGCAGCATTTTGG
>NW_008661987.1:172892-209127 GCF_000695815.1 Acanthisitta chloris | reverse complement strand
GGGAATTGAAAATAGTGCTAAACTGCTTCAAATTTAGGATGTATTTTACTACCTGTAATTTGGAGTTCTAAGAATTTTTTCAGACTAAAATCTCAACCCTGATGTGAATAGATAGAGGAACTTCTTGTTACAAGTTTTGCCTGTTATGAACTACAAAAAGTAGACCCAATTATATTAAATTCCTATTGCCCTTAAACCTCCATATGTTTGCATAAAGAAGGAAATGGAGTTGGAAGGACAACCTATTCTTTAATGTTTATAGTCTTGTGGGCCCTTGATTTTACCTTTGCTTTCAGAAGAGATAAAGTCTTATGACTTTGGAGCCCTCAATGACATTTCAAGGTTGGTACAAGGTGTTTAGGTTTAGGATGAGAGTAGTTAATCAACACCATTTTGGTTGTGTCATGTTCTGGAGGCTGCATGTTGCACGGATGACAGTCAATGTGGCTGGTATTTGGTATTGCCATTTTGCAGACTATAGGCCAGTGGAGTCAGAGGAATGGAATGACTGAGAGAAAGGCAGAATATGCTTTGGTTTGAAATGTATTTTTTTCACAAGTTAAAAACTGCTTTTAGGTGACCAATCAGATGATCACAGCATGTAAATCTTACATTACAAACAACGATACCGCCACCATCTGGAATCAACCGCGAGAGAAAGTTATGGAAAAGCTACAAGCAGCCATTAGACTCAAACAGGTAGGTGGGAAGAGCATATGAAAAAGAGAATATAAGGTGATATTTAGGAGAGTATGAATAGAAAAACTTTACCTTATATGAAGAAGCAATGTTACAGTGAAGAAAAATGAAACAATTGAAAAATATCCTTTGGCACTGGAATATTTATATTAGAGCTAACAGGGAATTTAGTCCAGTGTTTGTTGATCTTCTGGAAACAGAATTTTGATGCATAGTCTAGCTTAACTATGCTTCTTATCAGAGAATTGCTTGGATTTTCATGCCTGTGCTTCTCTATAAAGTTTCTTCTCACATGATGTAGGGGGATATGGAATAGAAATTAAAAAAGAGGGAGTGTTGCTGAGCTGAATATGTTCCAAAGACATGTGGACAAGCTACATTTAGAAAGGACAGTTTAGTGAACTGAGAAGAATTCAGCTGTTCACGTTGTGTAGACTTGTTGGGAAGATAGCCTTTATTTTTCTGAATACACTTCCATGACCTTTTTGGAATTTTCTTTTTCTTTTTGTCCTTTCAAAGCACGGCATTATAGGATAATTCAGCTTGGAAGGGTCTTCAGCAGGTATCTTATTCAACTTTCTGCTCAAAGCCAAAGCAGAGGCAGCTGTGAGATCAAACTTCATTGCCTGGTCCTTTATCCAGTCCTGTTTTGAAGATCTCTAGGGATGGAGAGACTGCACAGCCTTTCTGGGCAGCCTCTTTCACTGACTGTCCTTAGGGTGAAAGATTCCCTCCTTACATCCACTCAGAACATCATCTCTTTCATCTGTTTGCCTCTTGGCTTATGCCCATGTGTTACTGTGAAGAAGAGCCTAGCCCTGTCTTTTTGATAACCTCCCTGTACATATTGGAAGCTTCATATTGAGCTTTCTCCATTATTACTTTTTGATTCCTTAATACATGGTTGGAAGACTAGAACTTTATCCTGACACCTTCTGAAGCAACAAATCTTTCATGGGTCTAGCACAAATTAGTGTAAATTTGTATGACATCTTACTATCAGTAATGAGTACAAATATTGTGTATTTCTATAAAAATACATCAAATTATTCAGTTGCTGTATTAGAATATGTTAAAAGATCAAGGTTTTATTTGAGTCTTATTAGTTGCAGAAGCTTGCAGAAAATCAATAGATTAAAACTTAAATTTGAATCACTAACAATTTAGGAAAATTCGAATCCTTTGTATTGATACCTCCAAGTGGGGTTATTCATACATGTATGTGATAAAAATAATGAACATCATATTACAAAGAAAACTATTATTGAAAGAAACCATTTCAAGCAAATCTCTTGACTGTGTAATCTGACTTTGGGGAGAATTTAATTTAACATGTTTGGACTAAAGTTTGAGCCCAGTTAAGAAAGAAGAATGAAAACTGAAAGCTGCTGTGGAACAGCATTCTAACTTCAGAAGAGGTTTTGTTCTGGAAAGTGATTTTTGAACCACGATTGCTCAATAAAGCTACTCAGCACACAATCATTTTCAGTCTCTGGAAACTGAAATCTGGATTGTCTTCTTGGTTATTCGGTAAATACATCAAGCCCTGCTATAAAATGGAGGGAACAGAATTCCACGCTAGCAAAGGTTATGTACATATATATATATATGTGCAGTTCATTCATTTGATGAAATGTGTGATTCTGTAATGGTATTGCTGAGTTAGTTTTCAGAGACAAATTCTATTACTATCTTTATAGTGTTCATGATTGTTTATTGATGAAACTTGTGCTTGCCATCAAGTTAGGATAATACCTATCTGTGTAAACTTTGTTCCAGCTAAAGACGGTGACTTTTGTTATATGCTTGAAATTCTTTTAAATTCTTTAAGGAATATCAAAATTGCTTTTGCAAGATAAAAGAGAATTTGGAACAAAATCCAGCTGAAAGACAGTTCAATTTTAGTGAGATGTATATATTTGGAAAGTTTGAAACCTTTCATCGTCGTCTGGTAAAGATAATGGATGTTTTCAACACCATGAAAATCTACGCAGTTCTACAGGAATCTAAGATAGAGGGATTGGAAGAAATGATCACAAAGTACGAGGTACACAGTAAATTTTGATATCCTGTCAGCCTGACTTGAACCTTAAAAAACCCATAACTGTGAAAACTTGAAAAGTGTTTATTAAGAGAAAAGTTAACTCTTAAGTTGTGCTAAAATTACTCGGTAATAGCAATGCAAATATGTGACTGCTAGGGAAGTGAGCAGAGAAGATGAAAATGTGCAGGTAGTCATGTGAAGGAGGTGTGCTAAAATCAAAGTTGATTGAAAAAAACAAACAAATGGGGAAACTTTGTAATGTGAGTAGTTAGAGCCATGGTTTTGTGCTATGATCAGGAGAAAAAGTGAGAAGTGTAACATTTATGTCTCTGTGAATGCTGGGCTAGGTATGAGAGTGTGTACTGTGACCAAAACTGTGTCTTCATCTCTTGCCCATCATTCTAGGGTAGCTGATCAGTGCCTGCCACTGAGGCTGGGTCCATTGCCATGCTGGCTGATGCTGCAGTCAGATTTTCCTTGCAGCTTGGGGTCAAAGAAGCCCCCTTTCTGTGCTGCATAAATACAAACAAATACAACTTTGATTTATTGAAAGAAGTAATTAAAAGAAAAACTAAACCAAACAAACCCTCCAAAGTCTTGGACTCTTAAGATTTATTTTGTTTCACTGAGGAAATAGTGAGCTTAATTCCAGCAAAACAGATTATTAAGTTTATTTAAAACTTGTCTTAGATCTAGAGTACAATCATCAGCTTTGTGTTTTATGAGGGAAGAACAATTTAATTCACAAATGGCTATCTGTGGTGTGAGGAAAGAAGAGAAATGACTTAGCTGATTTGCTCTGGGAAGCTTTCCAAGTTTAGGCTTTTCTCTTTTGAAACAGCAAAATCTCTTTTCTTCTTGGTATTATGCTTTAGTAGAAGTGAGACTTGAACAACAGGGAGCTCTTCTAAGAATATAAATATGCTAAATCATGTTCTTTTCCTTAATTCTTTATGAAATAACTTTCGTTTCTAGCAAGTAGAGTTTTCTCTGCTTTTATTGAGTCTGAGTTACTTTATTGTGTATCTTTATTAGTGCAGAATTGTAATTGTAGCCCTTTTGTAAATATTGAAATTAATCAGAAGTATTCAATGTGTGGACTTTGTAGGCTGCTTTC
Source organism: Acanthisitta chloris (assembly GCF_000695815.1). Taxonomy (NCBI): domain Eukaryota; kingdom Metazoa; phylum Chordata; class Aves; order Passeriformes; family Acanthisittidae; genus Acanthisitta; species Acanthisitta chloris. The sequence goes on along the minus strand of NW_008661987.1, from coordinate 205,267 downwards.
AGATATCACATGATACAGTGGCAGTACAGGCAAGTGTGGCATTCTAGTTTGCTTTACCCTGCCATTTTCTTTTTTGTTATGGCTATGAGTAAATCACTTTGCTTTAGTTAAATAACTGTAAGGTAAAATAAGAGGCATGTCATGGTCCATCCTGGTTCAATTCACTCCCTCTTGCAGCCTGGGGTTTTGATCTTTTGAATACATCATTCACAGTAGCCAGTTTCTGCTTTGTTCCCTTCTGTATTCTTCTGAGAATTAACTTGGGCACAGTTGGAAGGATAGGTTTGTCCAAGACATTTCCATGTGCGCAGGACAGGTGTGGGGTCCTCTAAATTCTGCTTTTGAGAACTATTCTCTAAAGCTGTGTCAGCAGGCTTCTCAGCAGCTTAGGTTGCTGAGAATTTTAAGATCATGCAATGAACATACTATTTTGGTAGGCTGGAGCACAAGAATCTCATTTATTTGTAGGATTTGTGGCTTTTGAAAAACTGCCTGTGACCAGTAGCCCAGGCATGGATGCAGTCTGCAAACTCTGTACACCTCATTGTCCATTGCAGCACCCAAGTCCTAAAGTAAAAAATTTGTGTGAGACCCAGCTACTGTGAAGTCAGTTTCATTTGGGGAGCAGGATAATGGGAAATTGTACATGCTTAGGTAAAACATGCTACAAGAAAGGGTCTGGATAATATGTATAAAGGGCAGAAAAGTGATCATATCTTTGGTACTGAATTGAGGTACTGAAATATTTGACATGGACTATAGTTATAGCTATGTCCGATTATATGACTTGAAAATTTTTTACAATAGGTAGCAGTTCTTTATGTTTTACCAGTTAGTTATTGTCTAGGATTTGCTTGTTGTTAGAGGAAAGGATGGAAATTTTATTTATAGCAGTGCAATAAAAATGATGTTCAGTTGACTTACAATAAAACAGTGGAAGTCTGGTGTGCTGAAAATATGTTGAGCTTCATAGCTGTACTGTGGTAAACTACTAGGATGCTGAACAGTGGTTCATCATTAGAAATGCTTTAACTGTGTGTATAGCTCAAGGGAGATGCTGATTAAGATGAACTTCAGTGAATGAATTTTAGTGAACAACAGCTGTGTAAAAGAACCATAGGAAGACTAAGTCCTGGGCTGGTGATGTGCTGCATCTTACTGTGACTTCTGAATAGTGTGTTTATCTATGGAGTCAGTTGCTTTAAAGATATGGAAAATAATAATGTGAAAATATTTTTCTGTGTTGAATTTTGTTAACTTTTAAATAGAAATTAGCATCTCAATGAGAGAAGGTTTAATGGGTAACAGATGTCTCTGATGAAAAGCAAGAGTCTGAATTTTCCGTCAGTTCTACTTGACTTCAAACAGAAGTAAATAATATAAATGAAATTCATATTACCATTACACCAGCTTGTTCAAATATATCATTTAAGTGGTTTGCTTATATTGCTCAACAAATACTGGAAACCAATGGCAAAGGTGAAATGCGAATGTGCTCACCCTAAATGTTTTGGTGTGGTAAGTCTTTGTGATGAGACAATTTTTTGGTGATAATTTTCTTTTTCTGTGAAACTCTTTAGAGCATTGTTGACAACGTGAAGAATAAACATTACGATTTCTTGGATCAGCGGAACACTGATTTTGACCAAGACTATGAAGAGTTTTGCAGAGAGATAAATGATCTTCATGTATGTGTTATTATTCAAATGAGAATTTAATTTATTGATGAATCCTTATGAAAGCAGAAATAGTTGAGTTACCACCAAACAAATTATGCAAATCTCAAAGTTTGTATTCTTAAATTAAAAACTTAATGTATTTCCACTTTAAAGCTTCCATTTATTATCTTTCAGACCAGTTTCTTGGAATAGGCCATTGAGGGCCTTCAACAAAAGGATTTTTCATTACTGTAAGCTAGCAAGAATAAGAGAAAAATGAGTGATTTCATGGAGTGAATGGGAGCATAGTACAAACTATTCAGATAATTAACTTTCCCATAGTTCTGAAATCACAGGTTGGTGGAAGGAAAGGGTATCTGTAGAAGAAAAAAATTAAAATAAATGCTTGTCTCGCTTTGACTCACCAAGAGGTAAGTAAGTGTTCTTTGAGGGCTCTCAGCATGGTGCAACATTGGAGCGTACTAAAGCTTTTGTTGGTTGCACAGCTACAGAGGGAAAGAAAATGCCTCAAAAGTTGGCCATGTTTTGTTTAATTATTGATGGAAGGAAGAAAGGGGCAATGAATACTTATTGAGATTAGTTTCACATAAACAAATTATCTTCTAATATAGGGAGTGCATAATAAATTCTGTCAAATAATACCTGACGGATTTGTGATGTGTGCCTTATGGACCTTTCTGATGTAGAATTATTTGCTCTCCTTCAGGATCAGTTAAGGATTTTCATGGACATCACCTTTGAAAGTGTTCTGAACACTGAAAGAGCACTGAGTATGCTGCAGAAATTCAAAAGGTACTATGTCCTATGTAGATTGTTAAAATTACTAGGCAATGGAAATAACACATTGAGGACAGTGGGAAGTTGAGGGAACAGAGCAGGAGGCATCTCTGTAAATACAAGCAAAACCAACTCAACCTCTTCTCACTCAACTGTTCAGCTCCATTAAGGATTATGTTCTAAGCAGTTTGAATGCATAAACCCCATACTTTTTTTGTATCAGAAAATTCAAAATATAAGTGGACTTTGAACTTCATCTTTCAAAGTTATTACATAAGTACAGGAATACTATGTCAGTTAGCATATTCACCTTAGCTTTGCGCTTGATCAATGATGTTAATTTGTTACTACAGGGCAGTTAGGAGAGAGTAAAATGCTTGTATTAAGAAACAGTGAAATTTGTATTGATAAATTAACGTTGCTGCAAAGCAGCCTCACTCTTTATTCTGACAGTTTTCTTATTGTAATCTGTTTGATGAAATAGACTGCTAGTGGTGAATTGGTTACAGTTTGCTGCACATAATTTCAGCCCAGTGTTTGAAAACAGTGGCAAAACAGAAAATGTGTAGGCTTACTTGGAAACTTTTATCATCTGGTGTAAATCTTGCTTGCTTGGAATCAGGTTGTGAGAGCATTTGTTCAAGCTTTAGTGAAAACTCTGCTGCTGAAGTAGGTATTTTCTAAAGCATGCAAGGGAATCTGGAACGACTCTGTTTTCCAGCAATGTGTTACAAGAATTTCCAAAGTGCTGAAGGAATTTTATTCATGATTCTTATTTTTCTAAGCAGATTACAAATCCCAAATCTCAGCATTGATGAAAAGTATCAGAAAATATTTCAAAACTATGGCCATGACATAGAAACAGTCTGTAAGATCTACACAAGGCACAAACAGAATCCTCCGCTGGCTCGTAATCTGCCTCCGGTAGCTGGTAAGATCTTGTGGACACGCCACCTATTCCGTAGGATCCAGGAACCCATGGAGACTTTCCAGAAGCACCGAGAAGTTCTACAAATGGCAGATGGCAAGCGCATAATCCGCAACTACAACAAAGTAGCAAAAGTTCTTATGAAGTTTGAGGTGATCTACCACAGAGAATGGCTTCAGCAGGTAAGCCAGCTGATTTTGATTTTTTAGTTCCTCAAAAAAACCAACCAAACAAAAAAAGATGGTGGATTTTTGTTGTTAGATTAATAACATCTAACTTTATAGACCAGATTGGATCCCCATTGTTTCAGTAATGCTGGGTTACAGGAATGTGAAGGAATCTCTGGTTAACAGCAGTAGTTAGGTATGCTAAACTTTAGACTTGGGATGCCTCTTAAGTGAGGGATGGAATAAGAAAAGGTACTTTATAAGAAAGTGCTCCTATTAACATACAGTGCCTGTAGCACTTGTAGCTAAATTTAGGAATGGTTGAAAGACCTTCATTATAACTAGGAAGTTCTAAAGAAAAGTATTTGTTGTGGAAGTGTATAATGAACATTCAGTGGTAGGCTTAGCTTCTCCTCTGTCTCTGTCATATTCTTCTGACTCTGATGCAAGGTCATCATGTGTGGGGAGTGGAGCTTTGTCAGCTGGTTAGCTTGAGGTAAAAGCAGACACAGATGTTTCCACTGGTTCTGGACAATATGGATTTATTTTTTGAGTGATAGTCTATGGGTACACTCTGTGAATGTATGTGTAGAAAGCATCCAGTCTCAACAGGAAATTGCACACAGTGCACAAATGTGCGTTGAGCCTGTTGTGGGTTAACAGGCAGCTAAGCACCACACAACTGCTAGTTCACTTCTCCTCACCCACCCCCAGTGAGACAGGGAAGAGAAAAGGAAAAGCAAAAGCAAGAAAACTTGTGGGTCAAAATAAGTTTAGTAAGTAAAAAAGTGAAGAAAGAGAGAAAGAAATGAAAGTAGGTGTTGCAGAGACAATCGCTTACCACCTCCTATGGATTGACCAATGTCCAACCAGCTCCAGAGCAAAGGATGGCTGACCCCTTCTACCCCCACCTTTTCCTTTTTACTGCAGAGCGTGATGTTATATGGCATGCAGTATCCCTTTGCTTATTTACCATGACATCCTTTTGTTATTTCATGACATCTGCCTGGTTTTGTCCCTTCACAGCTTCTTGTGCACCCCCTTCCCCACCATCCACCTCCAATCTGTTCACTGTGAGGGACAGAGTGAGAACAAGAGAAGGCCTTGATGCTTCGCAAATACTGTTCAACTAAAACACTAGTGTGTTATCAACATTGTTTTGATTACAAATCTGATGGCACCATACAAGCTGTTATGAAGAAAATTAACTCCATCCCAGTCAGACCCAGTACAGAGTAATTTCATTTCTTATCAGTGATTTTGTAAGGCAGAATACTCTGTAGACTGAATGTTCTTCAGGAAACATGGCTTACCTTAAATTCTAAGTGTTGTTGTCTGACTTTGCCCTCTTGGGTTTTGTACATAGAACCTCTAACTGCCTTTATATTATCAGAAGGCTTTTGCAGGGACAACTTTATAGGCTTGAAATACCTGCAAGTTTCTACTATCCTTTTGGCATATTTTTCACCGCCAATTTCTTTGTTGCCTTGTCAAGGAGCATGTTGTAGAAAAATTTGCCTCAGCCTCACAAATCTGAAAAAAGAAGGTTCAGAATCTCCAGAGGACTGTTTTGAATGTGGTGTTACAGTTATCAATGCATTGGTCTGTTCTTCTTGGAGCTCAGCCCCAACTGTTGTACAGTGCAAATATCTCTGGTGTTGATAAACATCAGTCAGCTCAAAGCTAGTCTTACAGCAGATCTGAGACCAGAGGTACAGGCTGGCTCTTGTCCAGTCTGAATATACTGTTTTCTTGATTTTTCCTTCCCCTTTTCTTGATTTTTCCTTCCCCTTTCACACTTGCATTTGACATGAAGGATTAAAGAATTGTCTGATTTGATTGTCTGATACTGTAAGTGGGAGTGTTTGTGTCAATTTGGTATACCAAATCAGGAGAAATGACTGCAATATTAGGGTATGTATAATATTCTGCATTTGGACTTCCTTGGCTCTGGTGCTTGACATATGTTACTGATGATTAATCTGGTCTTGACTGCCACTTAGGAATCAAGGAACCTGAAGAGTATTACCTCAACTGTTGTTTCATTATTGCTTATGTTTCAGGTACATCAGATCTAAGTTTGGCACTGCCGCCCTGTGTCGTCCTCCTGGGCAGTAATGAAAATTGCCATTGTACTTAGAAAGGTCTTTAACTTCAATGCTGATTCTGCTAACTTGGGAAGTCCATTTTTGTTTTCACATGCTCTTCACAAAGAGCAGGTGTATATCCCTCACGTTTTATGGAAGGAATTGTAATGCTTCAGGAAGCCTTTGGCATTTGTTTAGTGTTTCTATCTTGGGCACAGTTTTGGTTTTAATTCTAATACTGTGCTGGATGCCTGCATTGTTGCAGCTATACTGGTGATAGCTTTCCCTGAATTGTACCTGCTGCTGCTATCGTGTCCGTTCCTAGGCACTGTCTCATCTATAAAGACTAAGGATAATGTATGCTTCTTGTGGGACTACGTCTGTCCCCTTTGGCTTGATGATTTAGTGTTGAGATTTTCTGACGTGCCTTGCCTTGCCTTGATGGAGCAATCAAGTACATTTGCCTTTCATCTCTTTCAAAATGACTGTAATATTCAAGGCATCTCCCCTGAACTGGTGTCTTTGTTTATTAGGTCCAAGTGATCTCTGACCTGATTCTTTGCTAATATTTCTTCTACAGCAGAGTCAAATCACACTTGGCAGTCATATAAACTTGCTGCGCCTGCTTCCAACATTATACTCATGAAGTGGGAATAAAGGGAGGTGGATTTCAAAACGTTTTGAAGTTTTTGAAACCAGACACGTGCCTTGAAAATACATGAAAAGTATGTCCACCTTTACATTAATCCACTTGTCTACCAGATACGGAAAAAACCCGGAAAGTGACGATTGATCATTAGTTTCATCTCTCGAGGCAGCGAGTGCAGACGGGTGTGGACATGAGTGTCACAGGACACAAGGTGGAGCTCCTGCTCTACTCCTGAACAAAAGAAAATCGAGAGCGGGGCAAGCCCTGTGGGGAATACAAATGCAAGAGAAATAGGACTGTAGCTTCTACTACACAGTTCCAATTTCGATGTTGGACTGTGGAATGCAGCTTATGATATCCAAGAATTAACAGAAAAGTACCTGTCAGATAAAGAGCAGTTCAATTGTTAAGCATTTGGGTACATGCAGATCGTGTTAATAAATTTTCCTTGTGGATTCATACCATATAAATCTTTATTGTCAGCAATACTTGATTTTAGTATATGGCGAAGTGATATTTATGTGCAAATCAAAGTATCTTATTGTAGTGTCTTGTCTGATCAGGACTAATGACTTTGTTTCCTGCAGATAGAATTAGCTAAAAGAGGACTTCAGGCAACTCTCTTGGTAAAAGCTCCAGAAACAGGAGAATTATTTGTGAATTTTGACCCTCGAATATTAACTTTAATCAGAGAAACTGTTTGCATGGCTCATATGCGCCTTGAAATCCCACCATTTGCAAGTATTATTCAACAGCAGAAAGACTGGTATAAGAAGATTGTCAACAATTTGCACGTAGGTTCATTTTAGTCATTTCTTGTAAATGTTGTGTATGTTATGTTATCTAGGTTCTTTACATATGCAAGAGGAAAAATGAAAGTCAGCTACTATGCACTAAGAAAACTTTGCTACATCTATTTTATTTTATTTGTATGACTGTCTTGAGGCACTTTAAAAAACAATTTCTTGGCTTCATGTTTTCTGTGAAGTCACTTCTCAGATGCATGGGTTTAGGGAAGCTCTACAGAGCTTGGAGAGAAATGTGGCTGGGAGGGGAAAGGAGGCTTACAAGATGCCCTGTGCTGTTGCCTGCTTTCTGAGTGATAAGCAATTTATCTCTCATCCAATAATGAAGTCAGCATTGGGCAGACTTTGTTTTGAGAGGATAGCTGGGAGGGAGGAACAGGTGATATGCCTTTAAAAAGGTGTAAAGCATCCAACAAGTAGCAGCTTTGTTCCAGCACCAGTGTTTTACACAGTTGTCTGTGGAACAGTTTGAAAAAGAGAAGCCAAAATTCTCTCAAGGTTCTCTTTTTTAAATCCTTTGGATCATTTTGTCTGACTATGAATAGACAAGGTTCCTCATGACTCAAGATGATTATTCAGGGATAGGTGTCCAGGAACCTGTAGCTTCCAAGGACTACTTGATTCTGAAATGAAAGATAACTAGCCAACCAGCCAACCAAACAAAAACATATAAAGTCATAAAGTTATTGCAAGGCATGTGAAACTGGATCAGTGGATTAAAGATGCATTGGAAAGCCAATACAATATTAAAATTCTAGTAAGGCTGGTGTTATTAGAACTGCTGAAAAAGTTCACTTTGATGCACTTTTTCCTTTTGTCTTTTGTCTTCTGTAACACCCATTTAGAGACTGAAATTTGCAAACTTTTTCTATGATGTGGTTTAATCCCAGTGGGCAGGCAAAGGTCACAGAGGTGCTCCCTTACTCCCCTCGGTGAGATGGGGAGAGAATCTGAAGGTTAAAAGAGAAAACATGTGAGTTAATATAAAGACAGTTTAATAAGGAAAGCAAAAACTGCATGCACAAGGAAAGCAAAATAAGGAATTAATTTATTTCTTCCCACATGCAGATCGGTGTTTAACTATCTCCAGGAAAGAAAGGCAGTATCGTAGCTACTTGGGAAAATAAACAGCTCTGAATGTCCCCTTCCCTCCTTCTTGCCACAGCTTTTATTTTAGAACATAATTCCACAGGTACAAGATATCCCTTTAGTCAGCTGTCCTGTCAGTGTTCCATCCCAGCTTCTTGTGTGTCCTCAGTCACTAGCAGGGCAGTGTGAGAAGGAGGAAAGCTGTACAAGCACTGTTTAGCAATAGCCAAAGTATTGGAGTCTTACTAATGGTGGTTTGGTCACAAATATAAAATATTGCATCATGTGAAACACTCTGAAAGAAATTAAATCCATCCCAACCAAAACCAGTGCAATCAATCTACAAAGAGTGATTTTCATTGCCTTAATATAAAGAGCAATGAATAGTGAACTTCTGCTAGAAATACTGAAAACCGTTACCAAGCAATTAATTATAACTTCGTAAGAATTCCAGTAATGTACTTTCATATGAATATTCTTAGTTTAACTTATCATACATATGTGTATGTGAAGAGGTTCAAATCAGTGTATATTAACTAATGTTTTAATTCACTGTTTATTTCAGGTGATGCTGGCAGAATATAAAAGAATTAAACTGAAAATACAACACCCTATTGAACAACTGATGGCTCCTCGATTAGCAAATGTAGATGATGCTATCCAGCCAGGTCTAATGTTACTGACCTGGACATCCTTGGAGATTGAGAAATACATTAACAAGGTGTTTTACAAGCTAGGTAGGTCACTTGGCTCCTTCCATTAACTTCTGATTATTTCTTCCTATACAAATGCAAGTTATATTATTAAGCTTACTGTCCTTTATATGATTTGCACTTAATTGGTTTATACATGAAAGAAATCTTAGAATTTTCACCTATCCTGTATTTCATGAAACCACTGTTTTGTAATGCCACCTTTTTTTTTTTCATGTTCGTCAAATTTTTACAAACATGGTTGGGATGGCAGTTAAGGATGGCAGCTAGCATCAAGTAGTGTGCGAAAGGTCGATTGTATGCTGAATGCAAAGAATGATAGCTACTTTTTAAAAGAGCTCCTAGGTTTCAGACTTTTCCTAGTCTTGCCTTTTTTTATTTCTATAATTTACAAAGCAACTTCTCAGGGAATAATATCTTGACTCTGTTGGCACTGTTATTGGTCAATAGCACTTCATCTAAATATTTTTTTCTTTTTTAACATCAGTCTCTAAAACTAATGTACACTCATCTCGGACAACAGCTTTAGAAAACAAATGAGCTTATAGCCCTTTCAAAAGATTATCACAAGATTGCACTGAGATGCATATTGTTTCTCAAGATACCAAATTCCTTTTGCTTAACCTTAATTACTACATCAAACAGATTTTGTTTTTTGAAATTATGTACATAGGAATTTTCTTTAGCTGAAAAGGCAAATTGAAATGCATTTTGGATGCTAACCTGACATTATGCTCAATTTAATTTTGAATAATAGAAGTAGTTTGAGTCCGGAACAGGCACCTTGCTGCTTTTTCGATTTCAGCATTGAATGCAGATTGCTATTAAACTGTGAAAATTCTAGTGATTCTTTTCTGTTAACTATTCCTTAGTGTCTGACATTTGTTTGTGGCATAGATGTTTTATTTGCCAAAAGTTTCTGTTGCTAGTAGATTCCCCAAGTAGTAACTAGTTCAAGCTATAGGAAAAGGTGAAATATTCTTGGAGCTCAATTAAATGTTAATATCTTTGTCTTTGAAATACATATACTGAAAGTTAATATATTATACAATAGATTATATTTCTATAATAATGTAGTTACCTTTTAGTATATAGATAACATATGCTACATAAGTATATGTTATGCAAAACTTAATTATGATTTCTGTGGTGAAGCTTGCCATAAAAGTTTAGATGTTTGCAGTAAACTGGTTAAAGTGTAGAAGTCATGCAATGTGTGGTAAGGTTGGACTCGATGATCTTTGAGGTCTCTTCCAACCCGGTTGATTCTATGATTCTAGGATTCAATATGATAGTTTGTTGACGTAAAAATTTTAACAGGACTCTGCAAGGACTATTGTTTTGAACTTCTAATCTTCTGTTTGCTTCAAAAGCTGGGCTGGAGTTACTGCTTGATCAAGTGAATGACTTGGTTGAATTTCGTATTGATGCTGTCCTTCAAGAAATGAGTAGAGTGCCACTCTGTAAGTTGCCAGAAGATGAACCACTGAGCTGTGAGGAATTTCTCCAAAAGACTAAGGTTATTAGATAAAAGTTTCGTAAAGAAGAGTTTGATGACTTTGAATTAAGATATTTTTCTTTTTTATGAGATAAAAATTCTGAGTGCAGAATTAATGAAGCATGCATGGAAATCCTTGCCTGCTACTCTGGGACCTTAAAAAGGGAATAAAAGTACCAAATCTAAAGAGGTCTGAGTTGAGGTGTTGTTTTCTGAGCTCATTAATGTTATGCCAACTACTGTATGATATTTCTTTTAAGCTTTGATATCACTCAAATGTTTTACCACCGTGACAGTATCTTTTTTTGTCAATGTTCCCTGTTCGTGTCTCTAAATAAGGGAATTCCCCATCTAATGTCTGAGGAGAGTAAATGCTATGGAAATGATTGTGTACTGGATATCTTTGTTGGTAATGGGATGTGCAAAATATACACACCTGGGTGAAGGTGGTTTGGGAAGAGCCCCTTCCTGTACCCCATCAAAATACTTTTATGTTGAGGATAATTAACTGTAAGCATGTAAACTGTTAGGTAGAAAGTTGATTAAGGTCATAATAAAATCAAATGATTTTATGAGGCAATAGTGAGATATCTGCCATTTTAGGTTATAATGTCTAATATGTTTTCTCCTGAAATAAACTTTTCTTTGGAAAAGATTTTAGAAAATCATGTAGGTAATCCCCATTCCTGGTCTCTTGTAGCACTAAATGCTATAGCCCATTAATGTAAAATGGCAATGATTAAAACAAATGTTAAATCTTTCACATCTACTTTGGAGTTAACAAAATTAAGAAGCACTTGCTTTTGGGAGCCTTTTAGTGGAACTAGGCTTTATAAATGGTGACTCATGATATTAACAATGGATGAATCATGTGATTTAGGAAACAAGCCACAGCAATTTTGAAAGACATTTATGATGCCTTATTTGGCACAACAAAGACTCCAACACTAAATAGTTTGGAACAAACCAATTTAAAACTAATGTTGTGTATTGATCCTGTTTTTCACAAGTCTTAGGCCTTGACATTTGTGTTAATAGAGTCTGCTGTGGCTGTGAAATTGATATGAGAACTGTGAAGATCAGAACATATCTTTGTTTTGGTTTGATAACAGGAGCTCTGTATAAAAGGTTCTGGGACTTTACATTTAAAAAGTTCACTGGTAGAAGATGCTGCTAATGATCTGATTAACATGTTACTTGACACTGAGGTACAGGTCAGTAAAGAAGATGAGAAGTCATTTGTACCTAGTGGTGAAAGAAAGTTCAAAAATACAGGTAAGAAGATTGTATTGTAGCTCAATTCTTATGATTCTTTTTCATGATCAGAGTATGTGTTGGGGGATATTGTAGCTTAGCTGACTGAAATATTGAAGAATATCTAATGCCTAAAGACTTTTGTTTGAATTTTCCTGGATAACAGATCATCTAACAATCATATATCAATCCGCAGTTAGGTCAATATGATTAATCTAACTTGCACACTGAAGTGTTAATGCCATAGAAGCAGGTACTTACAGGCCTTGGTTAATTGCTGGACTGCCTAGAGAAAGACTGTAAGAAACATATATAAGAAATAGTATCTAAATTTTAGTGATGATCATGCCAGTTTTTACAGAGCAGAGAAGGTGGATAGGAGTAAAAGGACTATTACATTGAGGTACAGATTGCAGATGAGTAACTGCACTTCTTAGAAATTTAAGAATATTTCTGGCACCTGTAGAGGTGTTGCTTGCTTATGTTTTCAAGTCCCTTAAGTCAATTTAACTAACTAGATTTATGATGTTTTAGCAACAGAAGAGGAAAGCAGATCAAAAAGATTGGCTTCCCCCCACAATTCCAGTGAGATATGGGCTGGCTTGTCTCCTGCAGAAAAGAGGAAGAGAATGGATTTGGAAAAGTTAGAGGAAGAAGCCAATGAACTGCTTTCTTACTTCAATAATCGTAATATTGATGCCCTTCTGAAAGTCACTCGAAACACATTGGAGACCATACGCAAGCGCATTCATGCATCTTCCACAGTCAGCTTCCTAGGTGACCACATTGCAGTACATTGCTTTCTTAGGCTATAAAAAGAAATCCATAAATGCAGTATCTGTAACTACATAAAAAACCTGTTGCAAATGTATAAGAGGGGAAAACAAAGCTATCTTGTTAAATTACAATTCATAAAATGGTGTGTTTCCAAAGGAATATTTTTTCCTGTGAAAGTAGGAATGTGTCATTGTGATGCCTGACTGTACTGTTCTGAAGCTGGATAGTATATTTGGAGTTGGACTTGATAAGTGGTTACCTGTTTGACCTTGGCTTTTACATAAAACTATGAGAACAAAACACTAGAGAAAGAGGTGTGTTCTCTTTCTCTTATTGATTGCTTTCCAGTATTTCTATACATTGTGATGGAAAACTCTTCTGAAGTGTTTCATTGTATTGTGTTTGGTCTCTATAGCATATAAGGCATAGAATATTATGAGATTCTAAGGAGGTTTTGTGCCCAATTTAATAGGCTGACTTGGAGCACAAACCAGATAACATGATTTTCTGCTAAACAGAGTTCAGCTGCACAGAACAAGTTGAAAAGGAGCTACATGGAGAGAAATACCATGGCACTAAGTTTTCACTTGTGCTTCTATAGAGTTTAGAAATACATCTTTAAAATTACTTAGGAATCTTTTTTCCCTTAAGAAATTTTACTCAATAGTCAGCACTAGGATATACATTGGTTTATATCAATACAACGCCTAGTTTGAAGTGCTAAAAAAATGCAAACAACGTTTTTTTCTTTCATTTTTGTCTCCCATTTAGAAAATCACAGTGCTTCTAATCAGAAAAAAGGTGTTCATCCTATAATTAGGACTAGTATTACTCTATCTATCCCTAATATCATCATGACGCCCTCTTTGGATGAGGTACAGCAGACGCTTAATAAAGCTGTAGATAGTATTGTGAAAGTAATGAAAGGAGTTGGACAGTGGAGTAAGGAGAGAATATCCAAGGTTTGTGTCTTTAACAGCCTTACTTAAAGCTAATGTTTCAAAACTGCTGCAAATAGAAAATAAAATTTATTTCTTCCCCAGAAGAAAATGTTAGAGAGAAAAGTTGCTCTGTTGCGGTGTGAGAGCAGAGACAGTGATTCTGATGATGGAATGAAAGAGCCTGGAAAGAAAAACTTCCATGGTAATGATAAACTCTGAGATCACTAAATTTGAATGTTAGATAAATGTGATTTATACAGAATGTGTTAAAGGATCTTAATTACAAAATACATTAAAAAATGGTAAAGACTTCATTGATTTTAAACTACCTCACGGATTTTAAACTGCCTCAGAGAAGAAACAAGATATAATAACAATGCCAGAAGTTCTCTTTGTGCTTAGAAGCCAGGCTTGCCACTTGTCTTTGTGTGGATTTGAGTAAGGGGATTTTTTGTACTTCTTGAAGAGTTGTACTGCTTTGAGTTTCACCTGCAGCATGTGAAAGCTGTTAGGGTACCAGCATGAGCAGCATAGTAGAAATTGTGGATGAGTTTGGAAAGAAATTCTAGTCACTATTACCACACAAAAGACCTTTCAATGATTTGCCATTGTGGTTTGTAACTTGGCATGCTCAAATAGCATCTGAGAAATTGTGCTGATATTCCTTTAAGAAGGGTAAATTGAACTTAAACAAAATCTGATATTGCATAGAAATGTCTGTAAAAATTGCAGTATGGTGGAGAGACAGCTGGAAGAACTCAAGATACTAGAACTTCTAACAGGATTTTTACTTAATTTGTTTTGTGCTCAGACATTGAATTTAGTAATTAAAGGCATTAATTCAAGGAACTCTAAGATGGTATCTTTGGTTGCTGTTTATTTTTTTTCTCTGAAATGGCTTAAAATCAAACCAAATTAATTGTTCTACTTTGTACTTGAGGTACTTAAAATTCAGTCTTTTTAGGTTAGCTCTCTCTTATACACCTGAAAAGTAGGACAGTAATACTGAATACTTGAACTGTTTAAGAAATTAAATTATTTCAAAACTAAGAATTTCTCCTGCTTGAGATGAAACAAGAAATGATGGCAAGCTCAATCTTTTGGGTATTTGCTAACTTTTGTTCTTTCTGGGGACTAGCTGTGACCATCTTCTCAGATTTAATGTTAATTTATATTTCAAATTGCCAGTTTTTCGGGTGTTTCAGAAAATAATATTTTTGGATTTGCTCAATGTGGATATATAAATAAATCACTTAGGTGAAGTATACAGGATAAACCTTGTGGAGGAATGAGAAAAGAAAGTATGATATTTGAAAGATCAGAGTGGAACTTTTTCCCAGTTTGACAGAGCACCTAGATGAAGCAATTTTCCTAAAATGGAGAGGTTTATGAATTGTTAGCAATTAAATTGGCCATCTAGGTGTCTAGTTGCCTTTATGATTAATAAGAACACCTAACTTTAAAATGCATGCTCATTGAAAAACATGCCATTAGTTTTTGTCTATAAGACAAAAATCTACTTGCCCTGAACAGTATGTCTATCCTAAAACTGCTTTTGTATTTGAATCTGCTTTTATAGATAGTGTGTCAGATGCAGCATCTCTCAGTTCGTCTGATCCAGTGCAAAGCCGGAACTACTTCAAGAGTATTTCAGAGAACAAAGAAATTATTAAATTAGTATCTTTACTCAGCAGTGCCATCAATTCTACAAAAAGAGTAAGACAATTGAGATGTTAATTTAATATCACTATCCAAGGGATAGTGAAGTAATACTTCTAATATCCTTGGGTAATAAGGGTAGGCATTTAAAGCTGTGATTAAACATAATACTGAAAAAGTGTGGGATGGTGGATGGAAAACATGTGGCTGCAAATTTGCAAGTGTGCTTTAAAAGTGTAACATGGACTTGGTGTACTCTGTTCCAAAATTTGAGGTTTTGAATATTATATAAATTAAAACATCATAAAAAACTCTAGGCATAGTTGAGTTGTGTGCACTTAATATACAGCTGGTAGTAATGGTACGAATGTGCTAAATACAGTTTTACTCACATAGAAATTCTAATGAAGCCAGCATGATTTCTGCCCATTATGAAGAGTTCATGGAGGTTTTGGAAGGAAACTGGCTGTCAGCTTGACATTTGCTGCATAGGATTTGCTAGTGGAGGTTAGAATTTAGCTTAAGGGATATACATAATTTCCTTGCCGTTTTCTTATTCTATGCACTCGTTAGTAAACTGTAGGTGTTGAACCGGTATTTCCTTGGGGAACTCTGCATCGGTTCCTCCTGGGGCTGGTACAACCTTATGAGTCTTGCCAGGTGTAAATATTTGACTCAGAGCCTTGTAACTTCAGTGGTACTGAAGCATAACTGGCACAGTGACATATAGGCTTGTGCTGAAAACTAAGGTATAGTTGATAATGGTGAATACTTACCTTGGTATTTTGATGCTCAATATTTTGTAATTGGAAATTTTATCAGTTAGCCAGGCTTAAATGTCTGCAAGCACTATATATATCGTAAGTCAAGATGTGGATTATCTCTCATAGCAGTGACCTCTCATTTAGTTGTTTAATTAGCTGCAGTGATGATGATTTAACTTTTTCTGACGTATTTCTGAACTCCTGAGAACCAGAAAAATAATTCTGTTGCACTCTTCTTAAATAATATTGAAATCAAAGAGACCTGAATTGAGTGTAGAAATGAATGTTAAAGGAAACTTGTCTCATAGTTTCATTATTTAAGGATGAATTGTGTTTGTTAGGTTGGGCCTGTGAGCTTAGGTTTCAGTTCCTAGTCCAGTAAATGGTAGGGAAGGACAATTGCACTGTATGATAGTCTTCATGGAGTGTTTTATTTCCCACTGATTCCTATGATTCTATTGACTGAAGAATCACTTAATTGGAAAATGCTGTAACTGATCTGACAAATTGAATGTGATTAGCATACAGTTCCTGGCACAGCTTGTGATTGCTAATGGAACTTGCTTTAGCATAAATTTACCAGCAGCCTTCTGTTTAGTGAGGTGATGCAACCTGCTCCACTATGGAGTTCTTAATGTATTCTAATAAGCAGCTGCTAAGAAATTATATGTATGCTATGCATGTGATGCTGAGAATCTTTCTTTGAATTTCCAATGTCTTTCAGGAGGTTCTTGCAGCTTTGGAAAGTTTTAGTTGTTATCACCATATATGGCAGAGGGACAAGGAGGAAGCCATTGACAAACTAATGATGGGAAACCCATTACTCTCTGAATTTGAGTCTGAAATTCTGTATTTCCAAGACTTGGAGCTGAAAATCAATTCTGAGCCTGAATACATCTGTGTGGGAGCTATTGCACTGTACACTGGTAGAGTTCAGCTTTCCACTTCTCTTTAGACTTACATACTTTCTGACCCTGGTAGGAAGGAGGGATGCTGCTTAGTTTTGGATGAGCGAACTAGGTTAAAATAGAAAGTAGAAAGAGAGAGAATGCCTGTTTGCTGTTTTGGCTGTAAATGCATGCAAACAAAACACTAACACAAGGATATCTGTGAGGCTCAGCTGGAGATTCTTCCCCCACCAGGATACTTCTGCACACTTATGGGGTGGATGGGCCTATCCTTCTGTCACTGATTCTCAAGGGTATGTACTTCATGAGACTAAGATGATAAGCTTATGTTGCTTTTCTCCTTGCCTGGCTGCATGCAGTGAGACAGCTGAAAAGCCTTCTATTTAACAGTTACTTGGTTCCACTGATGCTACAGATAAAACATATAAAAATTAAGTGCTTGATGGACCATTTGGTTTAATTAGATGTCATATCAAATTTTCTGTTTCTTCAGCTTTCATAATCATACTCTTACTTCCCCCCTCCCATTGTTTTTTTTTAAAGATTCATTTTTAGACTTAGATGAGAATATTAACCAATTTGTTAGTGATGTATAGGACAGAAGTTTGTATAATGATATATGAACAAGATGACAAGTATGGACTCAGCCTCATCTTTCCAGTAGGTGAATCTTAAAAACTATCTGAGATGAGAATATTAACCAATTTGTTAGTGATGTATAGGACAGAAGTTTGTAATATATGAACTATGAACAAGATGACAAGTATGGACTCCAGCCTCATCTTTCCAGTAGGCGAATCTTAAAAAATATCTACAATGTCTAATATCTATTAATTGTTCAATGTTTTAGCTGATCTGAAGCTAGCACTAAAATCAGAAACCAAAGCCTGGATGACTTTGCTGGGGTGTCATTGTAATAAGAAGTACCGAACAGAGATGGAAACAATTTTGACTTTTATAGAGGAAACTGGCAAGAAGCTAAATCGCAGCATCACAGACCTGGATGATATCAGAATAGCCATGTCAGCTTTAAAAGAGATCAGAGAACTACAGATCTCCATAGACTCTCGAATTGGGCCCATTGAGGTAGCTAATGGGAATGGTGCATGTATGGGTACTGCTTCAACAGAGCAGTTATTTTCTGGGCTAAAGCTTAACAGTGCACTTTGAAAAGGTGTGATTTAATATGTGTTAAATGTTGTGTGACAGACCTGTTGTGTTTCTGCAAACCTCTTTGTGTGAAATTCTGATTTGGACAAACATAAACTTACTGAGGTGAGAGATGGTGTAGTGAACATTACAGAAATAGAGATGTAGGTGAGAAGAAGATGAGAACACAGATATTTAATACAAGAAAGCTTTTTGTACTTTGTGGAAGAAGTCTGTATGAGAAGGAATGAGTTTATGCTAATGTTTTTTTTTAGCTTAGCCTACAAAGGAGGAAAAAATACTAGGCAGATTATACAAGAATGTGTGAGAGTGATTGCTTTAATCAGCTATATCATAGGTTGAAATAAACATAAACAATTGACTTCCTTAAAGACACTATGCTAGAATACATTTATTGTACATCTGTCAAATGGCAGAATTAAAAACAGGTGGTGATGGTTTCTCTGTATTCCTGACCAGAGTATGCATTTAAGAATGCTGTAGTTTGGCAAAACACACCACTGATAAGATATTCAGTAGAATTCTTTTTACCTAAGACATATTCATGATTCCTGATTACTTATAATTTTATTATCAGGTTTGTGTCCTCATTGTTTTCAAGTAACTTAACATAGAATTCATATCTACCAAATATTGACTAATATTCTGTTTTGGAGATGAAAACAGTATTTGCTGTCAGACAGATGTCTTTCACCTGTGTTTTCTGATTTTTTTTTTTTGAGCTGAGGTAAATTATGAAATGTAGCATGTACTCGTGCAAATAATGGAAGTTAGTGTGGAACCCTTCCATATTTTTGTGAAGATTGAGTGTCTCTCTCAGCCTTAGAAGCTGTGAGGGTCTCCCTAGTTTTGTAGAACGAGCGAAAATATCACAAGTAGTTTATGGTGAGAAGCAAATCATATCTGCAACTATAACCACCTGTGAAATTGTCATAGATAATGAGATCTCTTAAGAGATGACATTTTGCAAGTTCCTGCTACGACCTATCCAAAAGCCATGGTAGCCAAGGATTCCTAAGCTTCCAATCTGCATGCAGGAGCCTTGAGTCCCTAGGCACAAGGAGTAATGCCTCAGGCTTATGAAAGGGAGGTGGACATGTTTCCCACATAGTGGCATAGCAGACAGATAGTTGTGTTTCCATTTTTGCAATATGCCTGCAATTTGATTAAACTGGAAAACATAAATGGAAATAATTACACTTCATACAAAAATTTTGAGATGAAACTGTTACACTACAAATTCATTGCTACCCTATCCTGAGGAGTAAATGAATTTACAGTAAATGAATTACAGTAAATGAATTTCAGTTCTGTTTTTGTGAAACTTGACTAAGGGTTTCAGTATGTGGAGTGTTCATATGTTGGTGGTTCAAGTGGAAATCAGTGTTCTGAGAAAATACAATTCTGGTGTTTCTTCCAGTTCGGTATTTGTTTGCCAGATTGTGATAATGGGTATGCATAAAGAACAGATTTTCTTTTAGTAGGAAATCATTCTCTCTCCTTAAAAATTGAAAATGTTAGCACACATATTTGTATACAAAGTTAAGTTACCATTTTCTATATCTTGATCCAACCTTCTGACAGGAATCCTATGCTATGTTGAACAACTATGATTTACTTGTTGCCAAGGAAGAGACAGAGAAAGTGGACACTTTGCACTACACTTGGGAAAAACTGCTAATCCGTGCAAAGGAAGTACAGAATGAGCTTGTTGCTTTGCAGCCAAACTTCAGAGGAGAGCTTATAAGTTCTGTGAAGACTTTTACTGAAGACTGTGCACAGTTCTATTCAGATTATCATCAGGCAAGCATTTGTGTTTGATAGTATTCGGGGAGTTTTTGAGGAGCAGTGGGTGCATGGAAAGATTTTGGTGTTGAGTAATTAATGGGATGGGCCTGTACTGTTGAATATGTCTATTATTGTTAATATGGTATTTGAGTTTCAGTGCAGGGCAGGCTTTGGTTATGTTTTCGTGACTGACGTATGTAATGCTGGTAATCAGTTCTTAGAGATTAACACTCGAGATTTTAAGGTTTATGATAAAAACCTAGTTAGCATGAGCAAATGTGAAGACTTGGATTACTGAAAAATTATGCTGTAATGTAAGAAGCATTTTCTGGTGCTGAATATAAGTACAAATGACTTCAGCTCTTATATTCTTTCTCATTAAATTATAAATAAATGAAGCTGAACTAGTCTTATATCATCATTCAAGTAATGCTGATTTTTACTTGAAGAAGGAGCTATGATTGCCTAGCTTTTACACTATAATGAAAACTTCTGCATTAAAAAGACAATTAATTGCCTGCTTTTTTTTTTTTTTTTTACTGTCTTTTTAGAGAAAGTACTTGTTCTAGTAGGCAACTGTGATCTCTTTGTTCAGTTGTTATCTGATGCAGGGAGGGAATCCTGAGGCTGCAAAAATGTTTGAGTTTAACATTTAGAAAATTTTGATAAGAAACAAGCTGTAGCTATTTTCACCCTCAAAATTCACTTCTTTTTATGTTGTTGTTTAGTTTTTTGTTTGTTTTGTTTTGTTTTTTAGAATGGGCCAATGGTGGTTGGTTTGAAGCCTCAGGAAGCCAGTGACAGGCTTACTATGTTTCAGGTACTGTTAATTCTAAGACACAACACTTATTGCAAGTAAGCTAACACCTAAAGACTGAGAATGAATCATGGTAGTTGAAATAATTTTCATTGATACATAGGGTTACTGATTTGGCAAAGTCTGTTTTAACTTAATGACAGCTAAGTTGGAGTTTTTCTATGCATTTGCAAGGAATGCAGTTTAAATCTAGATTTTTTTAGGAGTTAAAAGAAAGGCTGCACAGATAATGAGTAATAATTACTAGATTAAAATGTCCTCATGGAAGCCTACTCTCAAGTTAAATGTATTTGGCTATAGGCTATTCTTGTGTTCATTACTGTGTTTATTTTTTATTGCTTTTGTTTGGTTCAATTTTTTTTTTTGTGGAATTAAAGGTTTCCATTTAAACTGCCAATTTTCCCTGATGAAATGTTTCTTTGTACCATGTTTAATATCTGTTCCTGCAATGATGACTTCTAATGGCTTTCTTTTTCCTATAGTGCTAATCATTTGACTTCCTACTATGTTCTCTCAGTTATATTGCAAGTGGCAAATCAATTATGTCTTTCTTTGCTGCTTTAATGGTAGTAATTCTTCAACCCTTAAATAAAAAGGTAGAATTTGCTACATCCACCTTTCTTAGTTTTGCATGTCATGCTCCACCTCTTTCAAGTGCAATCTTAGCATTTATTGTTCTGTCACAGTGCTGCATGAAGTAAATGGCTTTCCTGTCAAATTCAAAGATATGCCTCCAAGCTAGCTAAAAGTTACTTTTCTCATGAAAATTGCTGACAAAACTGTTGACAGTGTAAGCTGTTATTATGTCTGTATCTCTTTCTAATATTTCCTCGATTTTAATCTCTAATGCAGCTCTAAGCATAATGCCAGATCTTGAATCTTGAATTATTTAATTTTATTTAATTTAATATTTTTTTCTTTTTCTTTCTTAGAATCGATTTGATAATCTTTTTCGGAAATATATTACTTACACAGGAGGGGAGGATCTTTTTGGTTTGCCGGTTACTCAGTATCCTCAACTGCTTGAAATAAAGAAGCAACTGAATCTGTTACAGAAACTCTATAATCTATATAACACTGTCATTGACACAATCAGTGGCTACTATGATATTCTTTGGTCAGAATTAGACACTGAAAAAATAAACAGTGAACTTCTGGAGTTTCAGAACAGGTGAGAAACTGTTGCTGCGGCAAAGATGCTTAAAGTACTTTTGTTACTCCTTAAATATGATTATAAGTGGTCAGCACTAATAATCACATCTGAGCATGTATTTGTTCAATGAAATATGAAAAATGTGAATTTTAATTGAAAAATATATCCATTACCAATTTCATGAAATAAAGGAGTCAGGTTAGATTCTAAATGTTGAGGATTATTGTTAATTAGAAAGCTTCTTGGCTAACCTTTAAAAGAAGTTTGGAATATATGCTAAAATTGTTATTTATTTTGTTCATGAAGGGAAATTCCACTTGTTTGTTGTAATACTATTATTCACGAGAGGCAGATTTACCCTAGATGTCTAAGGCAAGTTAGAGAATTGCTGAATAGTTTTCCGACAAAATGGGATACATTGCGTACATAGAAGCTGAACTTTTAATCTAGGAATCAGATAATTTAAAGAATTAAACCAGCATGTTCTGAGGAATAGGGTTTTTCTAGAGCACAGAGCAGTGCATATCATGAGCCTCACCAAAAGGTGAAATCAAGATGCAAAGCAGCTTCATTGGTCTTGAAGATCACCTGGACAAGAGGGTGTTAGAACTATGCAGCTACGCTGCTTAAGTGGAGCCTGTAGGTGCCTGCCCAACTAACAGTCATTGAAATAGACTGGGCACAGATTTTCTCACATTCAGAATCATGTACAGAAGCTTCAAACTGCAGGTCACCTGGATTTGGAAAGCATATATTCTGCTGTTAAAACCATATACTGTAGTTTTAAGGAAAGAATATTTGAAACTTTTGGAAAAAGCTTGCATTATCTCTGCATAGGTGCTGTAAGCTTCCTCGTGGTGTAAAGGAATGGCAGGCATTTTTTGACCTAAAGAAGATCATTGAGGACTTCAGTGAATGTTGCCCATTGCTTGAGCTCATGTCAAGTAAAGCAATGATGCCTCGGCACTGGAAGCAGATTACAGATCTCACTGAACACAAATTTGATGTGGAAAGTGAAACATTCAAACTGAGGAGTATAATGGAAGTTCCACTATTAAGATATAAAGAGGAAATAGAGGTATTGTGGAAAAAGAAAAAGGAATGCATGGCACAAAACAATCTGCTTGAATAGTATAGGAGTAACAGTAGCAAGAAGGAAAGCAAAATATTTCTAAAGAAAGAACAGAGAAATGGTCTATCACTTCAGCTTTTTGTATAAAATAGTGACACAAATATGTTGTGGTGCCAACTCCTGTATTTTTAATCATGCAGCTTGGCCCAGGAGTTAATTTGTGAGGGTACCTTGCTTTGCAACATTACAGATATGAAAAGTAATCATGATGTTATTCTTTCATTCCTTCCAAAAGTTGACCATATCGTGATGTCGTATACAGATTATTAGCTATGGTGTTTGTGTAGCTGTAGATCTTTCCAGCTGGTAAATAGTTGCTCATCAGAATTACTTAGGGTTAAAGGAAATAAGAGTTAGATTTGTATACCAGAGACTTCAAGCACTCATAGCTTGTTCTAACATCATATTTATTTGAAAGGATATCTGCACCAGTGCTGTTAAGGAGAGAGACATTGAGCAGAAGTTAAAACAAGTGATAGCTGAATGGGATAACAAAACATTTATCTTCGCAAACTTTAAAACCCGTGGGGAACTTCTTTTAAGAGGTGACAGCACATCAGAAACAATTTCTGCCATGGAGGACAGCTTGATGATTCTTGGTTCTCTCATGAGCAACAGGTAACAGGAAAGGGAGCGGGAGAATGGGGGGAGAGATCAAAATATTAGCAAAAGGCTTTGTTTTATTAAACCAATTATCACAGAGGAGAAGGAAAATAAGCATCTAGATAAAACTTAAGAGCTTGATTGTCCTTGAGCTGTTCATGGACTAGTTATTATTGTGTGTATCCCTCCAGTAAGATCTGTCAAAAGCATGTGGATGCAGTTCAGACTTCCTGAATAAACAACTGGACAGTTTTCACCGATGCAAGAAAGTGGGGTCATAAAGGAGAACACTGCCTGGTCGTGGCAGGCATATTATAGGCATTACAGGCATGGCTACCCTGCCCCTGTGATAGGTCATTGCCTCATGCCAAAGGTGATGAAAATTCCAGTTAAAGTGAGCTTCAGTTTGTCTGGTTTCACATGCCAGAGCACATAGATAAGGAACATAGAACCTGATTATCAGGCAGATGTTCAAAATCAAGAGTTCAGGAACTCTGTCTTACAGCTTTCAAGATGTCGCATAGTCACTTTTTGAAACCACTTTACCTTAGAGTGAAACAGAAATCTTTCTCCTATTCAGCTTCTGTTGAGTCAGAGCTGTGCTATGCCCCTTGTGTACTCAGCACCAAGTTGGAGCTGATTTGAATTAGTTGCCAGCTAGCTGAATTGAGTATAGATTTTTATCCTTTCACTTGAAAAAGATAGAGCAGGAAAATTATTCCTCATCCTTGTGAGTAATACGCTGTTTTTCAAGAGTTTTGTTATTTTCTTGAAATAAAGCAAATGTCTTTTTTTTTATTGCAGACACAACACACCCTTCAAGACACAGATTCAGAAATGGGTGCACTATCTTTCCAACACTACAGATATCATTGAGAACTGGCTGACTGTGCAGAACTTGTGGATTTATTTAGAAGCTGTTTTTGTTGGTGGTGACATAGCAAAGCAGCTTCCAAAGGTTTTTAGACGTGCCTTTTTTCAGTTTGGTTATCTGCATTTTAAGAATAAAACTTAATTGTGATGTCATAATTGATGCAGTAATGTAAACTTTGGTTTTTTTGAGTACTTAACAAAACAAATCTGGTCAAACCTCCCTGTTTAAGCAGGATCATCCTAGAGCATGTAGCACGGGTTTGTGTCCAGATGGTTCTTGCATATCTCCAGTGAGGGAGAAATCAGTGACCTCTTTGGGCAATCTGTCCCAGTGTGTGGTCACTCGCACATTAAAGAAGTTCTTTGTATTCAGGTGGAATGTCTGTGCATCCATTTCTGCCCATTGCATCTTTTCTTATTGTTTGGCACCACTGAGAAGAGCCTGGCTTTGTTTTCTTGGCAACTCCCCTTCAGATGCTTATATACATTGAGGAGGTCCCTCTTAGTCATCTTTTCTTGATGCTGAACAGGCCAAGCTCCCTTAGCCTGTCCTCGTAAGAGAGATGCTCCAGTCTCTTAATCATCTTTGTTGCCCTCTGCATGACCTGCTCTAGGAGGTCCATGTCTCTCTTGTACTGAGTAGCCCAGAACTGGATGCAGTACTCCAGTTGTGGCCTCATAAGGGCTAAATAGAGCACCATGATCACCTCCCTTGACCTGCTGGCAATACTCTTCCTGATGCATCCCAGGATTCCACCAGCCTTCTTGGCCACAAGGACACACTGCTGGCTCATGGTCAGCATGTTGTCCTTATCTTAATCCTTATCTTAAACTTTACTACATAGGTGTTCATATTAAAAATTAACTTTGGTTTTTGAGAAAAAAACCCTCTTCAGATTTGAAGCATTCAATTCAAGCATAATGAGTTTTCTGTCTTTTTCTCTAATAATGATTGTAAGAGAAAGTAGATAGCAGGGTTGACAGGCAAGTATAAAATAAGCTGTGTTGTGTAAGCAGAAATAATTGTGTTTTTCTAAGCTGAAAAATTTCTAGAAGACTAGTGAGAAGATTACCAGTGAGATTACTGGGTGCTAATTTTGCAATAAAGCACCTTTTACCTTTTCTCTCTTCCTTCCTCCATCTCTTCTATTCCACATTCATTGTCATGTTTCAACAGGAAGCAAAGCGCTTCTCTAACATTGATAAATCCTGGGTGAGGATCATGACCCAAGCTCATGAAACACCCAATGTTGTTCAGTGCTGCGTTGGAGATGAAATCATGGGACAGTTATTACCACATTTACTGGAGCAGCTTGAAATTTGTCAGAAATCACTCACAGGGTAAGATTACTACAAGACCACAGTCTTGGGCAGATGGTTGTGCGTTGTGTAGCTAAGGAAAGAGCAATTCTATGAGTCCTGTCCCATGAATTTTGCAAAGATCATGTTCTTATTCTATGTAAGTTGAGTTGTACTGAACAACAGGTTAGCAGGATAATGCAACACGTCCAAAGAAATTGCTAGAAATGATAAATATTTGATTTGGGATTAAACTGTCAATCACTGTCAGTCTCTGTTGAAACCAAAGCATGTTTCAGCCTAGTTCTAATCCAGAAGGCCCTCTGGATCTGTATGTCCTATTCAGACCCTTCACAAATCTGAGAGAAATTTAGCATGAGAGATCTAAATACTAAGTAACAGACTTCATGTGAAAACTTCTTTTTGTTTAATTGCTTTCCTTTTTTTACTGTTGTTGTTTGGATTATAGCAAATAATAAAAGGTTTCTGTGAAGTTATTTCTGATGCTAAGAAAGTAGCTTTAATGCAGATGCATAACATGAAGGTATGGTGGATAAAAATGGTCATTGCCACAGCTAAGAATTGGAATAATAAATTGTGAGAAATGCCACCTTTAAAGAGAAAACGATGTATAAATTAACATAATTCACTTATCATCTCCCATCTCCCAGCTTCTCCACCATTTTTTTTTTCCAAAAATGCAGGTACTTGGAGAAAAAGCGCCTTCTGTTTCCACGATTCTTCTTTGTGTCAGATCCTGCTCTCTTGGAAATTCTTGGCCAGGCATCAGACTCTCACAATATACAGGCACATCTGCTGAATGTCTTTGACAACATTAAAACTGTCAGGTTCCATGAAAGGGTATGTATTGCCCACACCTCAGTGTTACATTGCTTCACATTAACAATATACCTGTTAAATAAGAGAGCTAGCTGACTCCATAAGGAATGTTTTGCCATTTTCATCAACTATTTGATGCTGATTAAGCTTTCTTCATTTAAGGTTTAGTTTCATATCCTTATTTACATAATAGTAAAACTTTATATAGAGTAGCAGAACAATTTGCATCACTGCATAGGTTTCAGAAAAAAATGCCCATCTACTGAATTGGTTTCTGTGGCTTAATGTAGGCTAGCATCCTCTCAGATAAGTTTCTGATTCTTTAGGAGAATATTTGTATCTGTACATTGACCGTCTTTGTACTTCTCCATTCTTTTTTTTTTTTTTTTTTTATTGTATGAAGTGTATCTACTGTCTCATCTATTTCTGAGTTATCCTTAATATGCCTTCAGACATGGTACCCTTTACAAGAACAGATAGCAACATTTTTTTACCCTTTGTATGTATATGTTTTCTTAGAAAGTAGATACATTCCCATGATTTTGAAATTACTTTGATTGCCCATGGTCCTTAACTTTTGTCTTTCTATTATTTTTGATTTTAAGGCTGTAAATTTTGTTACGATATTAACCCACCAGTAATGGGTGAAGGTTTTCTTTATTGTGACCAGAAATTGGATGTTGTCACAGAATCACAGAATGGGTAAGGTTGGAAGGGACCTACAGTGGGTCATCTGGTCCAACCTCCCTGCTCAAGCAGGGCTATCCTAGAGCACATTGCACAGGATTGCCATTGAAACGTACATGAAATTCAGGAGTTCTCAATATATTGGGGTGCATCTCCTTGTCCAGAAGAGAGTGTTTTGTTTAAGGCCTTTCTCTATGGCAAAAGTAATGATTTAATGGTTTTTACATTTCACTAAACAAATTGGTATAATTTATCAGTTACCTAAATAAGTTTAATGGAATGATTGCAGGAAAATACAACAGATATTGTAAAGGTAAACAATGTATCTATAAAACGAAAATGTTTTTGCGTTGCTTTCATTAGATATATGATCGTATATTGTCGATTAGTTCACGAGAGGGTGAGACTGTAGAGCTGTCTAGACCTGTAATGGCTGAAGGTAGTGTGGAAGTTTGGCTCAGTTCTCTGTTGAAGGAATCCCAGCTGTCACTGCATCAAGTTATTCGCCAGGCAGCTGCAGACATCCAGGAGACGAGTTTCCAGATTACTGAATTTCTTTCTACTTATCCAGCCCAGGTAATACAGTTTTTAAACTAATGAAGAATTATTCACAGATATGTATCACATTTTTTCTTGTCTTTGCAATAAAAGTTGCAGCCGGTGTTTTAAATACAAAACTAACATATAAATTTATCTTAATCAGCTCAGCTTTTAAGTTGCACTTCACATATCTGAAACCAAACCTGAAGCTCTTGTTTAAAAATAATGCTGAATGCAGGAAATTAGTGTAATGAAGTTAATACTATTTCTTTACAATCTTAATACTTGACTACTGAAGAAAAAGTAGTAAAATTGTATGTTTGTTCATATATTAGGGATAACACTATATATTGCTCAAGATTTGAAACTGAAGGTATGTTGTTGGAGACTGAATAAAGAATTTATGAATTGCTGAAAAAATATTTTCAATTGAAGCATTAATCATTCACTGGTTAGTTACTATATATATATGAAGTATATTAATTGGATATAGTATTTATATATATATGCTGTAAATTATATTGAACAGCTATATTAGCAATGTGCCATAAACAGCATCTACAAGACTGAAGTGTGGACTTAACTATGTGTTTGTGTATGGAGTTGGGACACACAAAAAATGCATAGGTTGAATGACCTTTGTGTGGATACATGAAAGGTAATTTTATGCAGATTGTAGAAGAACCATTCCTTTAGTTTGTCTGTGAATGTACATTTTAGGTGAAAGAGAATAGATTATGAAGCATATACTTTTATCTTTTCTAAGGTTGGGTTGTTGGGGATCCAAATGATTTGGACAAGAGACTCAGAAGAAGCTTTGACTAATGCCAAGCATGATAAAAAAGTTATGCAAAAAACAAACCAGTTTTTCCTGGATCTTCTAAATATGCTGATAGATATGACGACAAAAGATCTTAGTCCAGTTGAGCGAGTTAAATATGAGACATTAATCACCATTCATGTGCATCAGAGGGACATTTTTGATGGTCTTGTAAGTATTAAAAAATTGTCATTTCTCTGGACTGCATTGTGAGTTTTCATGAGTAAATAAAATGAATATAGAGTTATATTGTGTGTAATTAAGTCTTAATATTATAATTATTTATAATACAGGAAAAAGTTTGAAGTTGGTTGAAGGTGCTATCCCCTCTCTTATAGTTTCAGTAGCATACCTAATTATTGCTTATGCTGACATGCTCATGCTGACAGAGGATGCTAAAATTAGGAAAATTTAGCTTAATCAAACTTAAAGCTAGCATACACTTTTATCTATAGGAAGTTCTGGATCTGATTCTAAAATTAAGCTGTCTGAGAAAAGAATGACTGAGTTTTAACCCTGTTGCTGGTAGGCAGACACCTATCTTTTCATTGTGAAATCATTTGTTCCTAGTTATAATCATTTTTTTGTAAAGTGTAATTTTTAGACACAACCCAAAGGATATTTTTTAAAATCCTGTTCAAATATTCAATATGTCAACTTTGAAATATTCTCAGCTCTGCTGAATTTCTTAAATAGTGTCTGCACTATGATACTGTTTTGAAATGCCTTTTGTTTTCCAATTTGCATGAGGTTTCATACAAGTCTTATGCCTTTTGTTTTCCAATTTGCATGAGGTCATACAAGTCTTACGGCAGTTTTAAAAATCAACTACCACATTACATTCTGCCTACTCATGTAAAACTGAGGTGGTAGTGGTAGGGCTGACAGAAAGGAATGGCAGTTTTAAGGTTAAACTGAACTTAATGGCTCCTGTTGGAGGCTTGTGGACTGTTCATTTGTATTTAGAATTTTGGCACATGTGTCTAAAGCCGGAAATTCCTTTGCCTTTGTATGGGTTTCAGCAATAACACTATCAATTTTTGTGGTAAAAATCAAGATAGGGTCTTCACTATTCTTGTGTTACTAACTGTTCTTTATACCTTTCATTGTGATTACAGAGCTGGCTTTGCAATACTACTTAGCTGATACAATATAAATGCAAAAGCAAATGTTAACCATGAATACCACAGCCTTGTTTTCCCTCTTTTCTTAGTGTTGCATGCATATCAAGAGCCCTATGGACTTTGAGTGGCTGAAACAGTGTAGATTTTATTTCAGTGAAGAGTCTGATAAAATGACAATTAAGATCACTGATGTGAGTTTCACATACCAGAATGAATTTTTGGGCTGTACTGACAGGCTTGTCATAACGCCTCTTACAGACAGGTGAAAAAACCTAATTTTATTCCTTTATTCTTTTGCTGCTAAACCTGGGCTTTTACAAGAGCGACTGAGTCATTCCTACTGGATGCAAAATTGATCTCTGCAGAGTTTGTCCTTCACAGTCTCGTCAAAGTCTATTATTTTACATGGAATGCTTCAATATTTTTGTTTCCATGCCTTGCAATATGAATAACTTCCAGCATAATTTCTGCCACATACTCTCATGATCCCTACATACATGGTGTATGTGACCTTTATTCTTATGTATTTGTGGCTAGTATACCTGAGGACCAGGTATATCCCAACAGCTACAATATGTGGAGAGAGATACAGGACAAAAGCAAGTGTTTACAGGCAAGCTAATGAAAACAGCTAAGGAATATGAGAAAGGAAAAACAATTTTATTCAGCTGTAATAGATTGGAGATCTTCCATCTAAAAGGATGTTGAAAGAATTGCAGTCCTATTAGCAGAGAGGTCCACCTAGCTAACTCAAATACCACAAAGAATGCTTTATAAGCTGTCATTGGCAAAATAAGGGCATTTTGTTTGTTTATTTGGTTTTGGTGTTGGTTTTTTTTAAAAACTATTCCATACAGAATATTCTAGAGCCAGTCTTGAGATATAGTTATTAGCTGGTGTTCTAGTGCATTGCACTTAGATGTTTCATTTATGAAATGGGATGCACTGTGTGATCAAATTTTAAAGGTGGATGAGAAAGGAAAGGTTATCTGTCTTTCATTACCGTACTCCACAATATAATGTAGTTCGAAACTGCTTCAGATAAAGTAACTTGGGAACCAAGCTAACCAAACTAATGTTAGGCAGCATCTCTGTATCTGCTTTCTTCTCTTGTGATCTTTCAGTTTGCTGTTTATTGAGGGTTATCTGTTCTTTCATCTTATGTATAATGAGATGAACCTTAATATTCCCTGCACTGAGTGAAATATTTTCCTCCTTTCTGATTTAAATTCAATTAGAGGCATGGAATTTCTACCCTTTCCTTTTCTCCTTAAATCGGGCCTTACTTGAGTAAGTTCCTCTGGCATTATATGGAAAACTGTGCACTGCAGCCCATTAAGTGATGATTGTTGCCTTTTAGATGTTACATCACTTTGGCTCAAGCTTTGGGCATGAACATGGGTGGAGCACCTGTGGGACCTGCAGGAACTGGAAAAACTGAAACCATCAAAGATATGGGACGGTGCCTTGGAAAATACGTAGTGGTCTTCAACTGTTCAGACCAAATGGATTTCCGAGGACTTGGAAGGATCTTCAAAGGTAAGATGTGGACCAAAGGTAAGATGTTGACCAAAAGGGTCAACTGTATCCCAGGGTGTGCTAAGCACAATAAAACTAAGTGGTCAAAGGAAGTGATTGTTCCACTATACTCAGCTTTGGAGTGGCCTCATCTCAAGTACTCTGTGCAGTTTTGGGGTCAGTAATGTAAGGGCATATAAAAATACAAGAATATGTCCACATGAGAGCAACAAAGATGGTGAAAGAACTAGAGGGCATGACTTAAGAGGAACAGCTGAATATACTACGTTTAACTTTGAGCAAAGGAGACTGAGGGGTGCCCTCACTGCTGTCTGTAATTCCCTCAAGAGCGGGAGTGGAGAGTGAGGTGCTGATCTCTTTGCTCTGGTGTCTGGTAATAACACACAGGGGAATGGCTTGAAGCTGCATCAGGTGAAGTTCAGATTAGATCTTAGTATCTTCACTGAGAGTGGGGTCAAGCACTGGAACAAGCTTGCCAAGGAAGTAGTCAGGGTCCCAAGCTTGTAGGTATTCAAGTACTGTTTGGACAACAGTCTTAAATATATGGTATAACTTTAGGTAGTCTTGTGTGGAGTCAGGATTTGGACTTGTTGATCCTCGTGAGTCTTTTATAACTCAGGATACTCTGTGATTATATGATTCTATGCACTATGTGAAAGTCACAAATGCTGAGAGAACATCTGTATAAAACAAGGTTGATATATATCCAGCAGATGATTTCAGCCACTTAATTAATATCTTGTTATGAATGTAAAATATAGTTGCAACAATGTCTCCAAGAAATAGAAATGTCTGAAAACATAAGACTATTTATGAAAGGATATATAAAGTCACTTAAAATAATCAAGGAAGACTGTCTAGATGAAAAGAAAAAGCAGTGAAATTTATTACTGAACTGGTGGAATGTGTTGAATTCCAACTCCAGTATTTTTTCTCCTTCAAATGTCAAAATTCCTATCAGTAGAAGAAAATGCATGAATAGTGCTATATGTGTTAAAAACAACTGGAACAACTAACTGAAGTTAGGTGTGGATGAATTTTTTTTTAAAGGAACTGAAATTGATACCTGTCAGTCGTAGTAGATGTCAAATTAGAGATCAAGTGGAGATTCTTGAATATTGTATTGTTGCAAGTTACTGTATCTCTGATTTTTTTGGTTTTGTTTTCTCCAAAATATCTGAGGGAGATATCTGGCACAGACTGATGCCTAACTTTTTCCCCAACAAAAGCAACTGTACTGCTCATTGTAATATGTGCAATAAACTATTGCTAACCCATTGTATTTTCATAGAAT